>NC_069509.1:132489142-132491642 GCF_027579735.1 Bombina bombina | reverse complement strand
TATCTCTTACAGGAATAGATCAAGTTGACCCTATTAAAGGGACATGAAACCCAAAATTTTATTTCATGATTTAGTTAGAACATACATTTTTAAACAACTTTCCAATGTACTTTTATTATCAAATTTGTTTCATTCTCTTGGTATCATTTATTGAAGGAGCAGCAATGCACTACTGGTTTCTAACTGAACACATGAGTGAGCCAATGGCAATCTGTATATATATATATATATATATATATATATATGCAGCCACCAATCAGCATTTAGAACCTAGGCTCTTTATGGCTCATTAGCTTACCTAGATAAACCTTTCAGCAAAGGATAACAAGAGAATGAAGCAAAATAAATAATAGAAGCAAATTGGAAAGTTGTTTAAAATTGTATGCTCTGTCTAAATCACAAAATCATTTTTTGGGGGTTTTATGTCTCTTTAAACACTTAAAAGAACAGTAAAGTAAAAATTAAATTATTAGGATTTAGATAGAGCATACAATTTTAAACATTGTTCCAATTTACTTCTATTTTCTTGGTATTTATGTTGAAAAGCATACGCAGGTAGACTCAGGAGCAGGTGGCTGCTGATTGGTGGCCGCACATAAATGCCTCTTATCATTGCCTCGGCCAATGTGTTTCACAGCTATAATGCAACATTTACTGCATATAATCAAATATTTTGGGCTGGATTACAAGTGGCACACTACTTTTAGCGCCAGTCACAATAAGCAATATCGTGACTGCGCTAACTAGTGTGCGTATTACTTTCAAGTTGTAATAAACGTGCTATCCCGCCCATTTACCTTTAGCAGTGTTTGTGCACAAAATCAATTATTTAACCCTTTATATTACAATCCTGACGCCCCTTTACCACATCTAATATTCAATAGATATATCATAGATTGTATTGCAATAAATATTTCTGTATCTGAATAAACATATTTAGAGCCAGATTACAAGTGGAGCACTAAATATCGCATTTGGGAAAACGATATTTGTGCTCCACTGAGTAATACAAGTGCACGCTAATGTGCGCAAACTCAAACTCGCGTTCGCATTGCTGGGAAGCATTGCGCTCACGAGAGCGCACTTTGATAGGCTCCAATGGGATACTCTTTCTCATGCCGTAACACATGGCAGAGAACCTAGCCCAGCGAAGGGGGTAAGTAGCACAGCGATGGCAGCAAAGTGTAAATATATATGTAACACTCTACGCCCTCCGACTTTACCCCCAAAAAAACGGCTAAACTACATTTAAAAAAAAAAAGAAAGAAAGAAAACTAACACTGAAGTTGGGGCATTTGGGGGACATTTATAAAATTAACCAGAGATCTGATCTCTGGTTAATTTTTTAAGAGCTAATTGCTACCGCAAGCTCACGGTAGCAATAACCAGCCACTTGTAATTGCTGGTTATTTATCACACGCCCATTTGCGGGCACACAATAAATTAGCCCATTTGTGGGCACGCAATAAATTAGCCCATTTGTGGGCACGCAATAAATTAGTGCTCCACTTGTAATCTAGCCCTTAGTATTTACTTCCTAGAAATCTGCTGCAGTGTATTAGTTCTGTGATATTTGTTCTAATGTAAAGCTATATTGATTTGATTTTATAAATAACTCAATTAAGTACACTTCTTTTAAGCAAACGAGTTTTAGTTAAGATAGTTTACCCAAAACCTGTCTCTCCTTTAATTTGTTCCCAGTGATCAATTTTACCTGCTGAAGTGTATTAAATTGTTTACAAATAGCTCCTTAGCCTTTATATTGACATTTGAAATAGCTTATTTAACCTATAGGATCCCTACCTATACTGAAAGTTTCTATACCTAGGTATAGGCTATTGAGAAACTATTCAAACACAGCCAGCAGAATAAATTATTCTCACAGTGGGAGGTAGAAGAGATAGATCTCTAAAATATTCATTTTCAATTGTTCTTTCTAATTGTTGTAGAGATAAGAAAGGGAAATATTTGAGTGATAAGATAACACATCTGATCTGTCAGCCAGCCAAGCCTATTTTGATGGGCTACGATTTCAAAGAGCAACTCCAGCAATCTCTTTTGCAAAAAGAAGCATAAAGGAGCAATTTCTCATACATTTTATACGCTGCAGCTGGTAGAACAAGTCATTGGGAGCACATTTAGGGAAAAACTATTTTACAGTGAACTGTCCCTTTTAGATCTTATTTAAGTCCAAAATATGTGTTAAAAATTAACATTTTTATTTGCCAGCTTCTTTAATTGGTTGACCCACCTAATATATTGCTGTGTATTTTGATGGGTTTCTCTGAATTTTATTGCATTTCATGTTAATATATTGCTCTTCCAATTATTATATTTATCTGTATGCTAATACCTCACCGGCATTTTATTAAGGCTTCTCTACATCTTATTTCATTAGCCTGGCAGTGAACGGATTCTGATTTGTGCTGGTAATATTATTTGCCGCCTGCCTCCGCTGTTATTCAAGCTGTAGGACTTCAAATATGATTCACCAAGATAT
>NC_069509.1:132321642-132486642 GCF_027579735.1 Bombina bombina | reverse complement strand
ATCAATAGATATTAAATGAACATGACTGCCTCTGCCAGAAAGGTTAAAATGGGCTGTGGTTGGATCTTCCAGCAGGACAATGATCCAAAACATACATCAAAATCAAAACAAAAATGGTTTACTGACCACAAAATTAGGGTCCTGCCATGGCCATCCCAGTCCCCTGACTTGAACCCATAAAAAACCTGTGGGGTGGTGAACCAGTGGCGTAGCGTGGGTTGTCAGCGCCCAGGGCAAGGCAAGTATTGCGCCCCCCCTAAACCATTAGCACTGACGGAGTCTCTTCCACCAGTACAGTAGGGAATGGGATTGGCAAATTTGCTTTGAATCTAGGAGCCTGCAGCTCTCCAGAGCTGGGCAAATATATACAATATTACATTTTAAGATTTATTCTAGTTTTACACATGGGGGAAAGCCCCCCTTAACCCCCATCTGGTGGTGACACCCTGATCTGTGAAACTTCATGGTACAAATACTGCAGACCACAGGGTGCACCCACCCCCACATTGCAGCACCCCATATTGTATATGTGGTGCAATAGGTTTTTGGTAAGTCGTTAAAAAGAGGAAAAGGTGACACACAGGTTGGCAGCTGTTACATAAGGTTGTCCCTGCTGGGCAGACTGTCTTTTGGGTGCCAATGACATATAAAAGTGGGGTATATATTTTACCTTAATAAATATAACAATTAAGTAATCAATATAAAAGGGGCATGGGACAGACAACCCAGCATTACATACATATATGGGGGGAGGGTGTATGGTATTTAGGGGGTGCTGTTAAATTTATTTACCAACACAAATTATAGTTATTTTTTTACTTTAAATGCAGTAAGGGTGGGTTCAATGTATATAAAAAAGGCAATGAGCATCCACACCCTAAAAATCGGTAAAAGTCCACACCTCAGGAGTCCAGCAAGAAATAGATTCAAGATTGTGAATTCATAGGACTCCTATGATAGGAGACAAACACAGTGAAATGCCTGGTGAGCAGCACAATCCTGGTGCCAGACAGCACACAAATCCCTAAATCTACTTCTGCCCTGGGAAGATCATGGAGGGGAAAAATCAAATACAGGAAACAAGGTCTCATTTTTGTCACAAATATACTTTTTTTTGTGCAAGGACAAGATGGCGTAAGTTGTAAACCGGTCAAACATGAAAGTATGGTCTCTGATCACCCCACCATCCCACATTCCCACTAACTAGGTAACTGGGGTTAACAGAAAGGCAGAGCCCAGCCATGCTGCCACCAGTGCCACAGGTAGGTGGATTTGAAAGAGATTTATTGCAATTTTTAAGGATTCCTCCCCCTCCCTCTGCTTAGAGATCCTTAAAATGTGCCCGGGCAATGCATGGCATTCTAGCTCGCTCTGTGTCCTTTGTTGGAAGGGAACTTACTTGTTGGGTAATAATATAACCATAATTAAGCTGCATTTTGCACATTGCTAGTATCAGGCAAAAGCAGAGCTATAAGTAAGTCTGGTCCTGATACCTTACCTTAGTCGCGGTGCGCTTGACAGTCTGACTCTGCTGCTCTTCTTCTTCCCTCCTGACCTGCGCGCTAGGAATGGGATGGACAAAGTGACGTAGCAGGTAATGGTCCGGATAACACTTCAGTTCACACTTCACAGTCACTTCAAATTCCTCAGTCTCTCGAGACATCAAAATCTGCAACCCGACGGAATGTGCGACCGTGACGTGACATCACCACATTCCTGACGGGTCGCCGAACAGAGTTGGGCACCTGTCAGATTTTTTAGCCTCCCTTCTTCCCTTTGCTAAGTTGAGGCTGGAAGCGCCCCTCAGAATTATGAGCCCGGGGCAACCGCCCCTGTGGCCCCCCCCACGCTACGCCACTGGGGTGAACTGAAGAGGAGAGTCCAAATTTGAAGGATCTGGAGATATTCTGTATGGAGGAATGGTCTTAAATCCCTTGTCATTTATTCTCCAACCTCATCAGGCATTATAGGAGAAGACACAGAGCTGTTATCTAGGCAAAGGGAAGTAGTACAAAGTATTGTCTGAAAGGGTGCCAATAATTATGTCACACATATATTTAACAAAGATTTAGGGGGTTTAACCTGAGTTGTGTTTGCAATTGTTTGGTATCCATGAGAGCAGAATATTTTTGTGTTGTTTTTGAACAAAAGATCAAAAGGTTAAACATTAAAGACAAATTTTCACAGCCTTCTTTTCTCATATTTACCAAGGGTGCCAATATTAGTGGAGGGCACAGTATATATATATATATATATATATATATATATATATATATATATTCAGGATAAATCCAGCTTGACTTTGAGTGACGTTTTTAACCATGGTTGCCCGTTGGGTTTTTCATACCTGGATGAGCCGTGTTTAAAACGGTAACTGTTTTCAGGGGCACTATTGAACTTGAGCAGTGCTTATGCTGCATCTGAAAGACGGGTTGATAATCGCTCTCCATTTGATACATCTATCTGTATATTACTTGCCTGATACAATGTTTCATTATGCAGCAGGTGCTATATGTATATGAGTTTGAATATGTTTTGCAATATGAGTTATAAGTGTATCTGAGTTTACTGATGTCTGTTTGTATAAAGTATGCTTAGCCTATGCAACCTACAGTACATGGGTCCTAGGGGTAATCAGTTCTTTGTTGTTGTATCACACAGAAACCTGGCTATGTCTATCGATGAATTTTCGGAAAAAGAAATTTGTTATTACTTATTTAAAAGAGTGCTGAATTCCCTTTCTATAGGAAAGAGGGTTATAGTTACCCTCTGACATACTTCTTTCTTAATAATTTTGATTTATTTATTTAATGGGTCTGCACCATAGCCTTTAAAAAGGTTATTTATAAGGAGGATAAAGTCCTTTTTTCAAAGATGAATAGGAGTTGTTTCTCTCTCCGTTTTTGAACACACACACACACACACACACACACATATATATATACACTATATAATATACACACAATAAATATATAAATATAATGTGTGTGTGTGTGTGTGTATATATTGTTTATTTGATAGTTCTGTAAATATGAATATGTTCGGTTCTCTGGTGTTATAGTTGAAACGTTATACTTTAATAACCATATCCCACCAGTAGCTAGGCATAGTAAGTAAGCATACATTGAAACAAATCTCATTGTACTACCTTTGTAAATGGACTTCTACAAAGGACTCCTGGAGTATAGTAAGGGGCTCTTCATATGAAACATTTCCATTTAGTTTCATAATGCAGTTACATTACATATATATATGATATGATATGATATAATGCAGTTACATTACATATATATATGATATGATATAATGCAGTTACATTACATATATATATGATATGATATAATGCAGTTACATTACATATATATATGATATGATATAATGCAGTTACATTACATATATATATGATATGATATAATGCAGTTACATTACATATATATATGATATGATATAATGCAGTTACATTACATATATATATGATATGATATAATGCAGTTACATTACATATATATATGATATGATATGATATAATGCAGTTACATTACATATATATATGATATGATATAATGCAGTTACATTACATATATATATGATATGATATAATGCAGTTACATTACATATATATATGATATGATATGATATAATGCAGTTACATTACATATATATATGATATGATATAATGCAGTTACATTACATATATATATGATATGATATGATATAATGCAGTTACATTACATATATATATGATATGATATAATGCAGTTACATTACATATATATATGATATGATATAATGCAGTTACATTACATATATATATATGATATGATATGATATAATGCAGTTACATTACATATATATATGATATGATATAATGCAGTTACATTACATATATATATGATATGATATAATGCAGTTACATTACATATATATATGATATGATATAATGCAGTTACATTACATATATATATGATATGATATAATGCAGTTACATTACATATATATATGATATGATATAATGCAGTTACATTACATATATATATGATATGATATGATATGATATAATGCAGTTACATTACATATATATATGATATGATATAATGCAGTTACATTACATATATATATGATATGATATAATGCAGTTACATTACATATATATATATGATATGATATAATGCAGTTACATTACATATATATATGATATGATATGATATAATGCAGTTACATTACATATATATATGATATGATATAATGCAGTTACATTACATATATATATATGATATGATATAATGCAGTTACATTACATATATATATGATATGATATGATATAATGCAGTTACATTACATATATATATGATATGATATGATATAATGCAGTTACATTACATATATATATGATATGATATAATGCAGTTACATTACATATATATATGATATGATATAATGCAGTTACATTACATATATATATGATATGATATGATATAATGCAGTTACATTACATATATATATGATATGATATGATATAATGCAGTTACATTACATATATATATGATATGATATAATGCAGTTACATTACATATATATATGATATGATATAATGCAGTTACATTACATATATATATGATATGATATAATGCAGTTACATTACATATATATATGATATGATATAATGCAGTTACATTACATATATATATGATATGATATGATATAATGCAGTTACATTACATATATATATATATGATATGATATAATGCAGTTACATTACATATATATATGATATGATATAATGCAGTTACATTACATATATATATATGATATGATATAATGCAGTTACATTACATATATATATGATATGATATAATGCAGTTACATTACATATATATATGATATGATATAATGCAGTTACATTACATATATATATGATATGATATAATGCAGTTACATTACATATATATATATGATATGATATGATATAATGCAGTTACATTACATATATATATGATATGATATAATGCAGTTACATTACATATATATATGATATGATATGATATAATGCAGTTACATTACATATATATATGATATGATATGATATAATGCAGTTACATTACATATATATATGATATGATATAATGCAGTTACATTACATATATATATGATATGATATAATGCAGTTACATTACATATATATATGATATGATATAATGCAGTTACATTACATATATATATGATATGATATGATATAATTGCAGTTACATTACATATATATATGATATGATATAATGCAGTTACATTACATATATATATGATATGATATAATGCAGTTACATTACATATATATATATGATATGATATGATATAATGCAGTTACATTACATATATATATGATATGATATAATGCAGTTACATTACATATATATATGATATGATATAATGCAGTTACATTACATATATATATGATATGATATAATGCAGTTACATTACATATATATATGATATGATAAATGCAGTTACATTACATATATATACTGATATGATATAATGCAGTTACATTACATATATATATGATATGATATGATATGATATAATGCAGTTACATTACATAATATATATGATATGTATATAATTCAGTTACATTACATATATATATGATATGATATAATGCAGTTACATTACCATATATATATGATATGATATAATGCAGTTACATTACATATATATATGATATGATATGATATAATGCAGTTACATTACATATATATATGATATGATATAATGCAGTTACAGTTACATATTATATGATATGATATAATGCAGTTACATTTCCATATATAATGAATATGATATAATGCAGTTACATTACATATATAATATGATATGATATAATGCAGTTACTTACATATAATTATATGATATAGTATAATGCAGATTACATTACATATATACTATGATATGATATAATGCAGTTACATTACATATATATATGATATGATATAATGCAGTTACATTACATATATATGATATGATATGATATAATGCAGTTACATTACATATATATATGATATGATATGATATAATGCAGTTACATTACATATATATATGATATGATATAATGCAGTTACATTACATATATATATGATATGATATAATGCAGTTACATTACATATATATATGATATGATATGATATAATGCAGTTACATTACATATATATATGATATGATATAATGCAGTTACATTACATATATATATGATATGATATAATGCAGTTACATTACATATATATATGATATGATATAATGCAGTTACATTACATATATATATGATATGATATAATGCAGTTACATTACATATATATATGATATGATATAATGCAGTTACATTACATAATATATGATATGATATGATATAATGCAGTTACATTACATAATATATGATATGATATGATATAATGCAGTTACATTACATATATATATGATATGATATAATGCAGTTACATTACATATATATATGATATGATATGATATAATGCAGTTACATTACATATATATATGATATGATATGATATAATGCAGTTACATTACATATATATATGATATGATATAATGCAGTTACATTACATATATATATGATATGATATAATGCAGTTACATTACATATATATATGATATGATATAATGCAGTTACATTACATATATATATGATATGATATAATGCAGTTACATTACATATATATATGATATGATATAATGCAGTTACATTACATATATATATATATGATATGATATAATGCAGTTACATTACATATATATATGATATGATATAATGCAGTTACATTACATATATATATGATATGATATAATGCAGTTACATTACATATATATATGATATGATATGATATAATGCAGTTACATTACATATATATATGATATGATATAATGCAGTTACATTACATATATATATGATATGATATAATGCAGTTACATTACATATATATATGATATGATATAATGCAGTTACATTACATATATATATGATATGAATATGATATAATGCAGTTACAATTTACATATATATTATGATATGATATAATGCAGTTACATTACATATATATATGATATGATATAATGCAGTTACATTACATATATATATGATATGATATAATGCAGTTACATTACATATATATATGATATGATATAATGCAGTTACATTACATATATATATGATATGATATAATGCAGTTACATTACATATATATATGATATGATATGATATAATGCAGTTACATTACATATATATATGATATGATATGATATAATGCAGTTACATTACATATATATATGTAATGTAACTGCATTATATCATATCATATATATATGATATGATATAATGCAGTTACATTACATATATATATGATATGATATGATATAATGCAGTTACATTACATATATATATGATATGATATAATGCAGTTACATTACATATATATATGATATGATATAATGCAGTTACATTACATATATATATGATATGATATGATATAATGCAGTTACATTACATATATATATGATATGATATAATGCAGTTACATTACATATATATATGATATGATATAATGCAGTTACATTACATATATATATGATATGATATGATATAATGCAGTTACATTACATATATATATATGATATGATATAATGCAGTTACATTACATATATATATGATATGATATAATGCAGTTACATTACATATATATATGATATGATATAATGCAGTTACATTACATATATATATGATATGATATGATATAATGCAGTTACATTACATATATATATATGATATGATATGATATAATGCAGTTACATTACATATATATATGATATGATATAATGCAGTTACATTACATATATATATATATATATATGATATGATATAATGCAGTTACATTACATATATATATGATATGATATGATATAATGCAGTTACATTACATATATATATATGATATGATATAATGCAGTTACATTACTTATATATATTGATATGATATAATGCAGTTACATTACATATATATATGATATGATATAATGCAGTTACATTACATATATATAATGATATGATATAATGCAGTTACATTACATATATATATGATATGATATATAAGCAGTTACATTACATATAATATATGATATGATATAAGCAGTTACATTACATATATATATGATATGATATAATGCAGTTACATTACATATATATATGATATGATATGATATAATGCAGTTACATTACATATATATATATGATAATGATATGAATAATGCAGTTACATTACATATATATATGATATGATGATATAATGCAGTTACATTACATATATATATGATATGATATAATGCAGTTACATTACATATATATATGATATGATATAATTCAGTTACATACATATATAATATGATATGATATAATGCAGTTACATTACATATATATATGATATGATATAATGCAGTTACATTACATATATATATGATATGATATAATGCAGTTACATTACATATATATATGATATGATATAATGCAGTTACATTACATATATATATGATATGATATAATGCAGTTACATTACATATATATGATATGATATGATATAATGCAGTTACATTACATATATATATGATATGATATAATGCAGTTACATTACATATATATATGATATGATATGATATAATGCAGTTACATTACATATATATATGATATGATATGATATAATGCAGTTACATTACATATATATATGATATGATATGATATAATGCAGTTACATTACATATATATATGATATGATATAATGCAGTTACATTACATATATATATGATATGATATAATGCAGTTACATTACATATATATATGATATGATATAATGCAGTTACATTACATATATATATGATATGATATAATGCAGTTACATTACATATATATATGATATGATATGATATAATGCAGTTACATTACATATATATATGATATGATATAATGCAGTTACATTACATATATATATGATATGATATGATATAATGCAGTTACATTACATATATATATGATATGATATGATATAATGCAGTTACATTACATATATATATGATATGATATAATGCAGTTACATTACATATATATATGATATGATATAATGCAGTTACATTACATATATATATGATATGATATAATGCAGTTACATTACATATATATATGATATGATATAATGCAGTTACATTACATATATATATGATATGATATAATGCAGTTACATTACATATATATATATGATATGATATAATGCAGTTACATTACATATATATATATGATATGATATAATGCAGTTACATTACATATATATATGATATGATATAATGCAGTTACATTACATATATATATGATATGATATAATGCAGTTACATTACACATATATATGATATGATATAATGCAGTTACATTACATATATATATGATATGATATAATGCAGTTACATTACATATATATATGATATGATATAATGCAGTTACATTACATATATATATGATATGATATGATATAATGCAGTTACATTACATATATATATGATATGATATAATGCAGTTACATTACATATATATATGATATGATATGATATAATGCAGTTACATTACATATATATATGATATGATATGATATAATGCAGTTACATTACATTATATATGATATGATATGATATAATGCAGTTACATTACATATATATATGATATGATATAATGCAGTTACATTACATATATATATGATATGATATAATGCAGTTACATTACATATATATATGATATGATATAATGCAGTTACATTACATATATATATGATATGATATAATGCAGTTACATTACATATATATATGATATGATATGATATAATGCAGTTACATTACATATATATATATGATATGATATAATGCAGTTACATTACATATATATATGATATGATATAATGCAGTTACATTACATATATATATGATATGATATGATATAATGCAGTTACATTACATATATATATGATATGATATGATATAATGCAGTTACATTACATATATATATATATGATATGATATAATGCAGTTACATTACATATATATATGATATGATATAATGCAGTTACATTACATATATATATGATATGATATAATGCAGTTACATTACATATATATATGATATGATATAATGCAGTTACATTACATATATATATGATATGATATGATATAATGCAGTTACATTACATATATATATATATATATATACTGTACATATATATATAGATATATGATATAATGCAGTTACATTACATCTATATATGATATGATATGGTATAATGCGATACATAATTTGGCAGCGCTATACAAATAAATGATAATAATAATGCAGTTACATTACATATATACTGTATATGATATGATATAATGCAGTTACATTACATATATATATATATATATATACTGTACATATATATATAGATATATGATATAATGCAGTTACATTACATATATATATATATATATATGATATGATATAATGCAGTTACATTACATATATATATGATATGATATGATATAATGCAGTTACATTACATATATATATGATATGATATGATATAATGCAGTTACATTACATATATATATGATATGATATGATATAATGCAGTTACATTACATATATATATGATATGATATAATGCAGTTACATTACATATATATATGATATGATATAATGCAGTTAAATTACATATATATATGATATGATATAATGCAGTTACATTACATATATATATGATATGATATAATGCAGTTACATTACATATATATATGATATGATATGATATAATGCAGTTACATTACATATATATATATGATATGATATAATGCAGTTACATTACATATATATATGATATGATATAATGCAGTTACATTACATATATATATGATATGATATAATGCAGTTACATTACATATATATATGATATGATATAATGCAGTTACATTACATATATATATGATATGATATAATGCAGTTACATTACATATATATATGATATGATATAATGCAGTTACATTACATATATATATGATATGATACAATGCAGTTACATTACATATATATATGATATGATATGATATAATGCAGTTACATTACATATATATATGATATGATATAATGCAGTTACATTACATATATATATGATATGATATAATGCAGTTACATTACATATATATATGATATGATATAATGCAGTTACATTACATATATATATGATATGATATGATATAATGCAGTTACATTACATATATATATGATATGATATAATGCAGTTACATTACATATAGATATGATATGATATGATATAATGCAGTTACATTACATATATATATGATATGATATAATGCAGTTACATTACATATATATATGATATGATATGATATAATGCAGTTACATTACATATATATATGATATGATATAATGCAGTTACATTACATATATATATGATATGATATAATGCAGTTACATTACATATATATATGATATGATATGATATAATGCAGTTACATTACATATATATATATATATATATATATATGATATGATATAATGCAGTTACATTACATATATATATGATATGATATGATATAATGCAGTTACATTACATATATATATGATATGATATGATATAATGCAGTTACATTACATATATATATATATGATATGATATGATATAATGCAGTTACATTACATATATATATGATATGATATAATGCAGTTACATTACATATATATATGATATGATATGATATAATGCAGTTACATTACATATATATATATGATATGATATGATATAATGCAGTTACATTACATATATATATATATATATATATATATATATATATATATATATATACTGTACATATATATATATAGATATATGATATAATGCAGTTACATTACATATATATATGATATGATATGGTATAATGCGATACATAATTTGGCAGCGCTATACAAATAAATGATAATAATAATGCAGTTACATTACATATATACTGTATATGATATGATATAATGCAGTTACATTACATATATATATATATATATATATACTGTACATATATATATATATATATAGATATATGATATAATGCAGTTACATTACATATATATATGATATGATATGGTATAATGCGATACATAATTTGGCAGCGCTATACAAATAAATGATAATAATAATGCAGTTACATTACATATATACTGTATATGATATGATATAATGCAGTTACATTACATATATATATATATATATATATATACTGTACATATATATATATAGATATATGATATAATGCAGTTACATTACATATATATATGATATGATATGGTATAATGCGATACATAATTTGGCAGCGCTATACAAATAAATGATAATAATAATGCAGTTACATTACATATATACTGTATATGATATGATATAATGCAGTTACATTACATATATATATATATATATATATATATGATATGATATAATTTTGATACATAATTTGGCGCCGCTATACAAATAAATGATAATAATAATGCAGTTACATTACATATATACTGTATATGATATAATGCAGTTACATTACATATATACATGATGTGATATAATGCAGTTACATTACATATATATATATATAATATGATATAATGCAGTTACATTACATATATACTGTATATATAATATAATGCAGTTACGTTACATATATACTGTATATGATTATCACTGATGTACGTTTCAGTTTGGGCAGAAATGTCTCTATAAATTGCTATAAATTACAATAAGATTAGTTTAGCCTTTTTGAGATATTTTAGACCTGTAGGTTGTTCTTGGAGCAGGGACCCCCCTTGCTATATTTTGTTATTTGTTTTATTTAGTCTGTGTTGTTGTTTTTTTGTTTTTTGAGTTTATTGATTGTCTATTGAATTTTTAAGAAAAAACAAAATACAACATAGGCATATATAAAAAGGTATATAAACAGGTATATAAACAGGTATATACACAGGTATATAAACAGGTATATAAACAGGTATATAAACAGGTATATACACAGGTATATAAACAGGTATATAAAACAGGTATATAAACAGGTATATAAACAGGTATATAAACAGGTATATACACAGGTATATAAACAGGTATATAAACAGGTATATAAAACAGGTATATAAACAGGTATATAAACAGGTATACAAACAGGTATATAAACAGGTATATACACAGGTATATACACAGGTATATAAACAGGTATATAAACAGGTATATAAACAGGTATACAAACAGGTATATAAACAGGTATACACACAGGTATATAAACAGGTATATAAACAGGTATATACACAGGTATATATACACAGGTATATAAACAGGTATATAAACAGGTATATACACAGGTATATAAACAGGTATATAAACAGGTATATAAACAGGTATATACACAGGTATATAAAACAGGTATATAAACAGGTATATAAACAGGTATATAAACAGGTATATACACAGGTATATAAACAGGTATACAAACAGGTATATAAACAGGTATATACACAGGTATATAAACAGGTATATAAACAGGTATATAAAACAGGTATATAAACAGGTATATAAACAGGTATATAAACAGGTATATTAAACAGGTATATAAACAGGTATATAAACAGGTATATACACAGGTATATAAACAGGTATATAAACAGGTATATACACAGGTATATAAACAGGTATATAAGCAGGTATATAAACAGGTATATAAACAGGTATATACACAGGTATATAAACAGGTATATAAACAGGTATATAAACAGGTATATACACAGGTATATAAACAGGTATATAAGCAGGTATATAAACAGGTATATACACAGGTATATAAACAGGTATATAAACAGGTATATAAAACAGGTATATAAACAGGTATATAAACAGGTATATAAACAGGTATATAAACAGGTATATTAAACAGGTATATAAACAGGTATATAAACAGGTATATACACAGGTATATAAACAGGTATATAAACAGGTATATACACAGGTATATAAACAGGTATATAAGCAGGTATATAAACAGGTATATAAACAGGTATATACACAGGTATATAAACAGGTATATAAACAGGTATATAAACAGGTATATACACAGGTATATAAACAGGTATATAAGCAGGTATATTAAACAGGTATATAAACAGTTATATAAACAGGTATATTAAACAGGTATATAAACAGGTATATAAACAGGTATATAAACAGAGATGGAAGATCATGTAACATTCATAGGAATATAAAGCTGGCTGGCCCTTATTATTATTTAGTCTGTTTATCTGTATTTCTTTGTTCTCCTCTGGATCTGTGTTATTATAGACCATATATACACAGTGTTTATGCATCTACCCATAGAGCTTGATATACATTCTCTTATGTGTTTAACAACCCTTTCAAATGAGGTTTTTTTTCATTCAGATGGATGGTTGATTATGTGCATTGTTTTAGCAAGAGATGTAATATTCCCTATTCTTCACATACTTATAAATGTGTATGCTAGAAGCTCCCAGAGAGGAAGTAAATGAACCAGTGAAAGAGTCAAATGTTCTTCCCACATACTCCAGCAGAATGGGTGGCTCATGTGGGTTATAATGTGTTGCAAATTGTGATAAGTAGAGGAATAACTTGAGACCACAAACAAGTGTATAAAACATAAGCAGCTTGAGGTGTCATACTAAGTACCCTCACTATATAATATGGGAAAGGGAGGAGGGGTCTTAGGTACAATTAATTACAGGGTCCATTGTGGCCCTGGACCTTTGATTAATTAACTATAACTTCTCACACTCTACCCACCCCCTTTTTCTATTCCAGTTTCTCTTCAGGTTCCTGATATTCCCCTTGTTTTATTTTCCCCTTTCTACCAATGCTGTGTAGTTCTGTAGGACAACAAAACGGGTTAATCCCTGTTCATTCTTCTCCTCCCCCATTAAACTCCCCTACAAACCATTTTCCCACGGTCAACTCTTTCCCTCTCCTCCCTTTTTACACATTATGTGGAGACTGAGGTAGCACAAACTTCCTGACACTTTACGGTTTCGTCATACTGGCGTTACTGGGGCCTGACGCAAGAGAATGACTGTGTGTTTGGTTGTCTAAACCGTCTAATTGGGTTTCAGGTTTTGCTGTCCCATGGGCACAATAGAAACAACATTTAGCAGCAGGTTTAGATCAATGCCGTCACCCCCTTCCCATCCTGAGATGACACATTATATGAATATGATCTATGTTTTTAGAATGAGCTTAGCTGTTTTGTTGTTAGTAACACAGCAACAGACTGCGCCATCCACGGCATAAATCTGCAGATCATGTTCTTGCCCTCTGAAAAGCATCACACTGCAGCATTAAACATGTCTGTTTTAAACATTGTCTTGTTTGATCCTGATTAACCAAGCAAATCCGCAGCCTGACAAACTCAACACAAAGACTATCAACTAGATTCTGTTTGAGTTGTAAAGCGTATTTAACATTTGTTTTCTACAAAATAATCCATTAAAGGGACACTGAACCCTCATTTTTTATTTTGTGATTCAGATAGAGCATGACATTTTAAGCAACTTTCTAATTTACTCCTATTATCAAATTTTCTTCATTCTCTTGGTATCTTTATTTGAAATGCAAGAATGTAAGTTTAGATGCCGGCCCATTTTTGGTGAACAACCTGTGGGTTATCCTTGCTGATTGGTGGATAAATTCATCCACCAATAAAAAAAGTGCTGTTCAGAGTACTGAACCAAAATAAAGCTTAGATGCATTCTTTTTCAAACAAAGATAGCAAGAGAATGAAGAAAAATTGATAATAGGAGTAAATTAGACAGTTGCTTAAAATTGCATGCTCTATCTGAATCATGAAAGAAAAAAATTGGGTTCAGTGTCCCTTTAAGGTCTAAGAGGATTTTTGCCAATGAATATTTGTTATGCTTTTTAGCTGGATTCGAATTTACTCCTAAATTGGGTATTTTCTTACATTAGGAAACAGGACCATCATAAATTACTTACATTTATTTTTCATTAATGATTTAGATAGAGCATAACATTTTAAATAACTTTTCAATTTAATTAGCTCTAATTTGTTTTGTTCACTTTGTATTCTTTGTTGAAAAGTATACCTAGGTAGGCTTAGAAGCTGCTGATTGGTGCGCATATATACCTTTTGCCATTGGCTTTCAGCTAGCTCCAGGTAGTGCATTACTGCTCCTTCAACAAAAGATACCAAGAGAATGAAGCAAATCAGATAACAGAAGTAAATTGGAAGGTTGTTTAAAATGGTATGTTCTATCTGAATCATGATAAAAACAATTGGGGTTTCATGTGCCTTTTAAAGGGAAGATATAGAAGTTTAATTAAAACAAATAAACCATCTTGTAGATTGTAAGCTCTTTGGATTAGGGCCCACTTCCCCCTGTATTGTTTTTTTTTTACCATGAATCTTGTCCACAGCGCTACAGCAACAGTTAACAAATAAATTATAAAAATAATAATATTTTTACCTTTTTATGGAAGTACCTACAGAGATCGGAATTCATTAAAGGGATAGTCTAGTCAAAGTTAATCTTTCATGATTCAGATAGAGCATTTAATTTTAAGCAACTTTCTAATTTACTCCTATTATCTATTTTTCTTCGTTCTCTTAATATCTTTATTAGAAAAGCAAGAATGTAAATCTTAGGAGCCGGCCCATTTTTGGTTCAGAATCTGGGAAGCGCTTTCGGATTGGTGTCTAAATGTAGCTACCAATCAGCAAGTGCTACCCAGGGTCCTCAACCAAAAATGGGCTGGCTCCTAAACTTACATTCCAGCCTTTCCAATTAAGATACCAAGAGAACAAAGTAAAATTGATAATAGGATTAAATTAGAAATTTAATTAAAATTACCTGCTCTATCTGAATCATGAAAGTTTAATTTTGACTAGACTATCCCTTTAAGTGCAAACTAAGGGGGAAAAAGTGAATTAATAATTTATTAATTAATATTAAAAAACTAAAACAATAATTTTGTTAAAGATTAGTTTTCTGTCTTTGTCCTTCATGTTACCAGTAATGTCACATCGGACATGGACATGGGCGCAACTATAGCCATATCAGCGTCACTAAAGCAGTGATAACTTTTCAAGGAAGCATTTTAGCAACTGCGAGTATTAATAATAATATTAATAATAATAATCACATATTAAATGCAATGCTGGAGCGAAGCGGGACGTTAGGAATGCAAATGCACGGGATTTATTTCTGTATGTTCTAACGTGCACAGAAATAATCATCTCTAAACTTCTGATAACTCTTACTCAAGTCATTTTGGGAAATCAATATATATTGAAAAAACACATCAATTCAAGATTTATGCCCCTTTAAGCAGTTATTCAGCATAGATTGCTGCTCATTGTAATATATAAATATATATATTGTTATAAACTAGAGTAAAATACCAAAAAAATCATCTTTTATAAACTTGAGTAAAATACCAAAAAAATCATCTTTTAACTGTAATGAACGACACCATTTCTCTAAACGTTAATATTTTATACATAGAATTGAATAAATGAGTATTAAATATTTCCAAGAGAAGTGCACAGAAAACATGTTTCATAATGAATTATTAGTGTGTGATTGGTCTCACCAGCCCACGTAGGGTTAATATTCATTGGGGTTTTTGGTGGCCGGGGTTTATATGTGCCCCATCAAACTTGCAGTGAATTCCTACAGTGTGGGATCATTGGAGGGAATTAGAGAGCTGTGAGATCAGGCTGGTGGAGGATGGTGCGCTGCTCTCTATCCCTCCTTCTTTCTCTCCCTCTTTGCTTTTCCCCTCTCCTTTTTCAGCCCTCCCTCCCTAGTTATTCAGCAGTTGTCTTTTCCACGCATTCCAATGTTAAAGAGATGATCAGGTTTCTACAGTGATATACTAGAGTTATGGTACTGAGAAATGTAGCAATGTGTTCACTTCCCGCATAAGTGTGTTTGTATAAACAATCTAATTATTTATAAATGTACATAAAATAATGCATTTATTTATCTGCAATATATATCTAAGGGGAAAAATTACTAATATATATATATGTGTTAAGTGTTTAATATTTACCAGCTCGTACACTCTATATAGCTTTGTTCTGTGTTAGTACATGGCAGGATTTTACAAACTTGGTACTCCAGTACTATCCATCCGGAATCCATGTTAAAGGGACAGTAAAGTCATAATTAGGCATTCATGATTTAGACAGAGCATACAAACAACTTTCCATTTTTTGGGTTTCATGTCACTTTAAAGGCACATTCTGATACAAAAAAATTATGTCTTGTTATTTGATAGTGCATGTCATTTATTTGCATTAGTGACTTCAGCTTATTGAAGGCAACGTTGAGTATTTCTTGCTTGGCCTCAGTTGTGCTTCATTTTTGTTTAAAGGGAAACAAAACCCCAATTTTTGTCTTTCATGATTCAGATAGAGCATACAATTTTAAGCGACTTTCTAATTTACTCCTGTTATAATTTTTTCTTCGTTCTCTTGCTATTTTTATTTGAAAAAGCAGGAATGTAAGCATAGAAGCTTACATTTTTTGTTCAGCACCTGGGTAGCTCCTGCTGATTGGTTTGCTAAATGTAGCCATCAATAAGCAAGCACTATCCAAGGTGCTGAACCTAAAATGGACTGACTCCTAAGCTTTAAATTCCAGATTTTTAAATAATAGTAGGAGTAAATTAGAAAGTTGCTTAAAACTGCATGCTTTATCTAAATCATGAAAGAAAGAAAAAATTGGGTTTAGTATCCCTTTAAAGTGGAGACACTCTATCCAAAATGTCACTTTCTCTTTTAAAATTTTTGAAAGCCACAATCCTTTGGGCTGCACCTCACTGATGGGGCCCAAAGCAGGCCGAAACAGTTCTCTTGGTTTGCCATTTCCCTTGTTCAGAGGAGGATTGCCTGGGTATTTCGGGGCTGGACTGACCTTGCCATGAAGGTTCTCCTCTGTGAAAAGCACAATTGGGCTAAAAGAAGCTAATCCCTGGGGGTAACTGGGCCATAGAACAAGCCAATAAGCTGTTCGTTCCTGGCAGACTGTTTCTCTTACTGTATGTATAATAGAAATTTGTTAGTCAAGGAAATTGTTTTGCTAAAATGGCTTTTGTTATCTCAACTATTCAAAATGAACTATTGAAGCTCAAGATAGTAGTACATGAAAGATAAAAATTAGCCACTGACTTGTAAAGGCAGCTCAATGAATAATGCTTATATTTTTACTTGGTCCCTAGCTGGAGTTAAACACATGGGTAAAGTCTTAAATGGGATATACACACTTTGCAGAGCTCAAGCAAAACATGGCTGGTGGATTTTGCAGGGTCATGTGGTTGCTGCTTATTATTGCTTGACAGCTTTATAGTTCCCGAGCAGAACACAGCCGGTCAGGTAATCAGGAGCAGCAGTCTTACAATCCAGCCAATCGCTGTTTATGTTTTGCTTTGTTGCCACAGAGTTTTGCGGCTCTTGAGCAGTACTTTTACAAATAGATCACTAATGTGTAAGTTACATGTTGTAATGGGCCAGCATGACATTTTTAACTGTAATGTCCCTTTAAAAGCTTATAAATGCTGTATTTTAGCACAGTGGTGCTTTCCAAATAGCTTTATTTGCACAATATTTGTGTTTGCTAGTGAGCTTTTGTTAGAAATTGTGACCAGTAAATTGATAATGTGCTTAGTGCATGTACAGGAACAACCAGTGCAGACTAGTGACAAACACCCATAATCTTGTATATGAAAGGGACATACATCTCAAAACCGAAATGTACCTAGACGCTTTTTAGTTTTGAAGAGAAGCATTTTGTGTTAGTAAAATGTTTCCTATACCAATTATCTCTGTTTCAGTGATAGCTTTTACTGTGCAATGATCATATGTAGATATGTCCTGTGCTGTGCACCTGCATTCAAATAGTGTGCCTGTTCAGAAAGCATATTACTGTATCAGCGATTTTTGAATGAAGGTGCATAGGCATATATACATATGCTTAGTACACAATAAAAACTATTAGTTAAACAGTAATAACAGTTACAAGAAGCATATGCTGCTGTATGTGTAGTGGAAAAGTGCTTTTTTAAACAAAAATGTAAATGTATTTAAAGGGACACTGAACTCAAGTTTTTTCTTTCATGATTTAGATAGAGTATGCAATTTTAAGCAACTTTCTAATTGACTCCTATTATCAATTTTTCTTCGTTCTCTTGCTATCTTTATTTTAAAAAGAAGGCATCTAAGCTAAGAAGCCAGACAATTTTTGGTTTAGTACACTGGACAGCACTTGTTTATTGGTGGATGAATTTATCCACCAATCAGCAAGAACAACCCAGGTTGTTCACCAAAAATGGGCCAGCATCTAAACTTACATGATTGCTTTTCAAATAAAGTTACCAAGAGAATGAAGAAGATTTGATAATAGGATTAAATTAGAAAGTTGCTTAAAATTGCATGCTCTATCTGAATCACAAAAGAAAACATTTGGGTTCAGTGTCCCGTTAAATGCATGGCATTTGAGTTTTATGTCCCTTTAAAATGTGTCATTCTAGATAACATTTAACAACTAACATTGCAAACATGTCTCTCCCCCCCACCCCTTGTTATTATACTGTTTACATATAAATATAAAAAGTCTCAGAATTGAGAGAATGCTTGTATTATCCTTATTTAAAACAACTTGACTCCACTTATGTGAAAGGATTTATTGCATGAGACATGTAAATCTGTCATTAGCAATATTGCATCTTGATTTTGAGCATTAATAAATAATGAAATTAAAAAAATAAAAAAAAAAAACATTGCAAAAATGCTTTTATTCCTTTAACCCCATCACGCCCTAACAGCGCTGGGCTTTAAGGCCCTTAGGACGGCAGCCTCCTCCTTTTCAATAATGCAAAATAAGACGGGGCTGTGCCCTGGGCATGAATTGGTTAAAATAGCATTCTAATCCAATAATAAAATGCCCTATTGTTAGAACTTTTTTTTTTTTAAACAAACTCTGTTTTGCCTCACTATCTGCTTAAGTTCTGGTAATGACTTATAAAGTCACACACTAAGCACATGCCACCTGCAACTCAGTCTACATAGATAATCGATTTATTACCCATTCCCCAGTTTTGCAAAGCCCAACACGGTTATAAAAATATACTTTTTACCTCAATGGTTACCTGTACCTAAACCTCTGCAGACAGCCCTCTTATCTTGGTTCTTTTGGCAGACTTGCATTTTAGCCAATCAGTGATGGTTCTTGTATAACCATTATCATTCATCCACGGGAGTGAGCACAATGTTATCTATATGGTACACCCAAACTAGCACTGCCTGGCTGTTGTGCAAAATTTAAAAAAGGCTAATAAAATGCACTGAGATAAGAGGCAGCCTGCAGGAGCTTAGAAACAAGCAAACTTAGAGGTTATAAAGTAAATTAATACAACAATGTTGGTTGTGCAAAGCTGGGGAATGGGTAGTAAAGACGTTATCTATCTTTGTAAATAATAAAAAAATAATGTAGACTGTCCCTTTAAGCATATGGCTGTTGATTGGAGTAGACATGTAAAAGCGGTACTTAGGGTGACTAGCCATATCCTTATTTGACGTGACACATGAGAAGTGCAAGATTGTGACTGTAGCCTCCATTTATTAATATGCAGGTGGGTAGGTTCCTAGGTATGTTACATGTGTGCACAGGGAGGGCATCCACTGACATCATGAGTACATCGGTCAAGTCTCTGCCATCTCTGAGGTGGCACAGTTAAATAAGTGAGTCTGCGCCATAAGCTTCCACAGCTTCATAATAGAGCAGGTCATTCTAAGACACTTTGGGGCATATTTATCAAGCTCCGGATGGAGCTTGATGCCCCGTGTTTCTGGCGAGCCTGCAGACTCGCCAGAAACAGCAGGTCACAAAGACTGCTGCTCCATAACCTCTCCGCCTTCTCTGAGCAGCAGGACAGACATCGCCGGAAATCAACCCGATCGAGTACGATCGGGTTGATTGACACCCCCCTGCTGGCGACCGATTGGCCGCGAGTCTGCAGGGGGCGGCATTGCACTAGCAGCTCTTGCGAGCTGCTGGTGCAATGCTGAATACGGCGAGCGTATTGCTCACCGTATTCAGTGAAGTCTGGCGGACCTGATCCGCACTGTCGGATCAGGTCCGCCAAACTTTCATAAATAGGGGCCTTTTAATGTAATTTCTAGTTTCAAATGTGCTTTGTTCTGTTTGTATCCTTTGTTGAAAAAGAATATGGACATATCCTATACTAGTGGGAGCTTGCTGCTGATTGGTGCCTGCACACAGTTGTCTCTTGTGATTGGCTAACTAGATGTGTTCAGCTAGCAGCCAGCAGTATATTAAAGGGATACTAGCCCCAATTTTTTTTCTTTTATGATTCAGATAGAGAATGCAATTTTAAGCAACTTTCTAATTTACTCTTCATTCTCATGCTATCTTTATTTGAACAAGCAGGAATGTAAGCTTATGAGCCGCCCCATTTTTATTTCAGCACCTGGGTAGAGCTTGCTGATTAGTTACTAAATGTAGCAAACCAATCAGCAAGCTCTACCAAGGGGCTGAACCAAAAATGGGCTGGCTCTTAACCTTCCCTTCCTGCTTTTTCAAATAAAGATAGCAAGAGAACGAAGAAAATAGATAATAGGAATAAATTAGAAAGTTGATTAAAATTGCATGCTCTATCTGAATAATGAAAGGAAAAAAATATTGTGTTTTGTATCCCTTTAACCCCTTAACGACCAAGGACGTGCCAGGTACGTCCTGCAAAAACTGTCAGTTAGGGACAATGGACGTACTGTACCTGGCACGTCCTTGGTCTAATTGAGTGCTAGGAGCGATTGCGATCACTTCCAGTAGCTCTCAGGGTATTGCAGTGATTCCTCGATATTGAGGCATCCTGCAATATCCTTTTTCAAGCATCCGATGCAGAGAGAGCCACTCTATGGTCCTCTCTGCACCGGTAGCAATGGTGCCAATCATTGATGCGAGCTTAGCAGGGAGGTGGGTGGGCGGCCCATCGCTACCCAGCATCTGGTTCCTGTAAGTGCAATGTGCCGGGAGCGTGCGGGGGCGTGCACAGCCAGCAACCACTGCCACCAATGATCAGTGAGAGGGAGGGGGGGGGAAATAATAGCAAAAATATACCAAGATGGCAGCAGGGGGAGGGTTAGAGAGCTGTTTGGGGGGATCAGGGAGGATGGGGGCTAAGGAGGGTCCATCACAGCTAAATAAATACAGGGAGTGCAGAATTATTAGGCAAGTTGTATTTTTGAGGATTAATTTTATTATTGAACAACAACCATGTTCTCAATGAACCCAAAAAACTCATTAATATCAAAGCTGAATAGTTTTGGAAGTAGTTTTTAGTTTGTTTTTAGTTATAGCTATTTTAGGGGGATATCTGTGTGTGCAGGTGACTATTACTGTGCATAATTATTAGGCAACTTAACAAAAAAACAAATATATACCCATTTCAATTATTTATTTTTACCAGTGAAACCAATATAACATCTCAACATTCACAAATATACATTTCTGACATTCAAAAACAAAACAAAAACAAATCAGTGACCAATATAGCCACCTTTCTTTGCAATGACACTCAAAAGCCTGCCATCCATGGATTCTGTCAGTGTTTTGATCTGTTCACCATCAACATTGCGTGCAGCAGCAACCACAGCCTCCCAGACACTGTTCAGAGAGGTGTACTGTTTTCCCTCCTTGTAAATCTCACATTTGATGATGGACCACAGATTCTCAATGGGGTTCAGATCAGGTGAACAAGGAGGCCATGTCATTAGATTTTCTTCTTTTATACCCTTTCTTGCCAGCCACGCTGTGGAGTACTTGGACGCGTGTGATGGAGCATTGTCCTGCATGAAAATCATGTTTTTCTTGAAGGATTCAGACTTCTTCCTGTACCACTGCTTGAAGAAGGTGTCTTCCAGAAACTGGCAGTAGGACTGGGAGTTGAGCTTGACTCCATCCTCAACCCGAAAAGGCCCCACAAGCTCATCTTTGATGATACCAGCCCAAACCAGTACTCCACCTCCACCTTGCTGGCGTCTGAGTCGGACTGGAGCTCTCTGCCCTTTACCAATCCAGCCACGGGCCCATCCATCTGGCCCATCAAGACTCACTCTCATTTCATCAGTCCATAAAACCTTAGAAAAATCAGTCTTGAGATATTTCTTGGCCCAGTCTTGACGTTTCAGCTTGTGTGTCTTGTTCAGTGGTGGTTGTCTTTCAGCCTTTCTTACCTTGGCCATGTCTCTGAGTATTGCACACCTTGTGCTTTTGGGCACTCCAGTGATGTTGCAGCTCTGAAATATGGCCAAACTGGTGGCAAGTGGCATCTTGGCAGCTGCACGCTTGACTTTTCTCAGTTCATGGGCAGTTATTTTGCGCCTTGGTTTTTCCACACGCTTCTTGCGACCCTGTTGACTATTTTGAATGAAACGCTTGATTGTTCGATGATCACGCTTCAGAAGCTTTGCAATTTTAAGAGTGCTGCATCCCTCTGCAAGATATCTCACTATTTTTGACTTTTCTGAGCCTGTCAAGTCCTTCTTTTGACCCATTTTGCCAAAGGAAAGGAAGTTGCCTAATAATTATGCACACCTGATATAGGGTGTTGATGTCATTAGACCACACCCCTTCTCATTACAGAGATGCACATCACCTAATATGCTTAATTGGTAGTAGGCTTTCGAGCCTATACAGCTTGGAGTAAGACAACATGCATAAAGAGGATGATGTGGTCAAAATACTAATTTGCCTAATAATTCTGCACTCCCTGTAATTAAAAAACAACAAATAAATAAAAAAAAAAAACTTTAATTTTAGTACTGGCAGACTTTCTGAGCTGTTTGGGAGGGATCAGGGGTTAGGATGTGTCAGGTGGGAGGCTGATCTCTACACTAAAGCTAATATTAACCCTGCAAGCTCCCTATAAGCTACCTAATTAACCCTTTCACTGCTGGGCATAATACAAGTGTGGTGCGCAGCGACATTTAGCGGCCTTCTCATTGCCAAAAAGCAACGCCAAAGCCATATATGTCTGCTATTTCTGAACAAAGGGGATCCCAGAGAAGCATTTACAACCATTTGTGCCCTAATTGCACAAGCTGTTTGTAAATAATTTCAGTGAGAAACCTAAAGTTTGTGAAAAAATTAGTAAAAAAAGTAAAAAAAATGTATTTGATCGCTATTGGCAGTGAAATGGTGGCATGAAATATACCAAAATGGGTCTAGATCAATACTTTGGGTTGTCTACTATACTACACTAAATCTAAAATTAACCCTACAAGCTCCCTACAAGCTCCCTAATTAACCCCATCACTGCTGGGCATAATACACGTGTGGTGCGCAGCGGCATTTAGCGGCCTCCTAATTGCCAAAAAGCAACGCCAAAGCCATATATGTCTACTATTTCTGAATAAAGGGGATCCCAGAGAAGCATTTTCAACAATGTGTGCCATAATTGCACTAACTGTTTGTAAATGATTTCAGTTGTGACAAAATTTGTGAAAACGTGAACTTTTTTTTTTTATTTGATCGCATTTGGCGGTGAAATGGTGGCATGAAATATACCAAAATGAGCCTAGATCAATACTTTAGGATGTCTTCTTAAAAAATATATATACATGTCAAAGGATATTCAAGGATTCCTGAAAGATATTAGTGTCCCAATGTAACTAGTGCTAATTGTGAAAAAAAGTGGTTTGGAAATAGCAAAGTGCTACTTGTACTTATTGCCCTATAACTTAAAAAAAAGCAAAGAACATGTAAACATTGGGTATTTCTAAACTCAGGACAAAATTTAGAAACTATTTAGCATGGGTGTTTTTTAGTGTTTGTAGATGTGTAAAAGATTTTGGGGGTCAAAGTTAGAAAAAGTGTGTTTTTTTCCATTTTTTCCTCAAATTTTATAATTTTTTTTATAGTAAATTATAAGATATGATGAAAATAATGGTATCTTTAGAAAGTCCATTTAATGGCGAGAAAAACGCTATATAATATGTGTGGGTACAGTAAATGAGTAAGAGGAAAATTACAGCTAAACACAAACACTGCAGAAATGTAAAAATAGAAAATTGAAAAAATGGTCTGGTCATTAAGGGGTTAATGCTCCTTCAGCAAAGGATAACAAGATAATGAAGCAAATTTGATAATAAAAGTAAATTGGAAAGTTGTTTTAAATGGTATGTTCTATTCAAATCATGAAACAACATTTTGGGGTTTTCTGACTTTGTAGGGTTAAACAAAAGTAGAGTATTTTAATCTACCTTGAGAACGTGCCTTTAAATGTAAATGTGCCCGATGATTACAACTTCCTTTATGGAGTAAAGACACTGTGTTTGCTAACTTCACAGATTGTGCCTGCAGAGGAATGTCACATTCCAATGAACTCACACTGTACGTTAGGTTGATGTCATTCACGGGCAGAGGAGCAGCTGGGTTCAGTCAGTATCAGACAGAACAGGTGGAATGAGGCCTCTCTATGAAATAAAGTTGGTGACATACAAAATATGTCTACATGTACATATGTACTTACTGCAGAAGATTACAATTAGCATTACTTCTTTCAAGGAAAATGTTCATTATAAATCCTACTTTGTTTTACTCAATATTAAAATAAAAGATACATTGTGAAATATACATTTCATTTATAAAGGCTGCTATAACTTTTTGAGATCACATTTTTGTCACATTCTACCGTTGCAGACCATACGCAGCTGCTGAATAGTGTGTATGCTCCGTGTTGCATCTAGTTGGCAGGCAAGTAAGGGCATGGTCCGTATGCACCATTTGTGGCTAGATTTATCATAGCTGAGGCGTACAGGGGCACGTATACGCGCCCCTGTACGCCTCAGCTCGCCTGTGGCGGGGCGAAATTACCCGTAGGTAATCAACATTGCACACAAGCGCAATTTTGCGCTTGCGTGCAATCCCGCCCCCTGCCCGCGCACAGCCAATCACGCGCGGGCAGGAGCTGTCAATCTCCTTGGTCGGACTCGACCGAGTAGATTGAACTTCGCCACCTTAGAGGTGGCGAAGAGCGTAGGGAAGCAGCGGTCTGGTGACCGCTGCTTTATAAATCACGGCGAGCAAGTTCTTGTGAGAACTTGCTGCCGTAGGGGCTTGATAATGGCACCACAACGACAATCTCCCCTTATTTTAAATGGTTCTAAAGGTTCAAATGAATTGAAGCCATTACTATTAAATATTCAATAAGGAGTAGGGCTGTGCAGTAATTCTAACTGAATACAAATTGTGGGGAAAAGGACTGCACTAATAGCACTCTGTGTCTAGACTATATGGGAGAGATCAAAGGAAATAAAACATAACTTTTAATATAACAATTAAAAATACAGACCCAGTGTGTAACACATTAAAAACAAACAAAATAACTAATGTTATATATGATCCTGTTAGTATAGTGATATTGCCTTTGAGTAGTAACTAAATACAATAACAGGAGAATAGGCTGTGCAATCAAGTATGCCTGCTGGTCACAGGTGAAAAATAGGACACGGGTCTGTCCTTTGTTTAAAAGGGATATAATAATGGCTCTATAAGGAATTCCAATTGGCTGATAGCACTAGCAAAATTCTCTAGAAGTAAAACTCTTCATGGATTGAATATATATATACACCTAGATTATGAGTTTTGCGTTAGAGGCTGTGCGGTGCTAACAAGCAGTTTTCCCTCACCGCTCACTTACCTACAGCGCTGGTATTACGAGTTTTCAGAAACCCGTAGTTAAAAGACAAGAAGTGAGCGTTGAGCAAAATTTTGCTCATTACCGCACACTCCAATACCAGCGCTGCGGTGAGCTGGTGTAACGTGCTCGTGCACGATTTCCCCATAGGAATCAGCCAATAGAATGCAAGCTCAATCCTATTGGCTGATTGGATCAGCCAATGGGATTTTTTCTACCTTAATTCCGATTGGCTGATAGAATTCTATTAGCCAATCGGAATCTAAGAGACGCCATCTTGGATGACGTCACTTAAAGGTACCTTCATTCTGTTTTAGTCATTACCAGAAGAGGATGCTCCGAGTTGGATGTCTTGAAGATGGACCGGCTCCGCGCTGGATGGATGAAGATAGAAGATGCCGTCTGGATGAAGATAGATGAAGACTTCTGCCCGTCTGGAGGACCACTTCGCCCGGCTTGGATGAAGACTTCTGCCCGTCTGGAGGACCACTTCGCCCGGCTTGGATAAAGACGTCTCCCGGTAAGTCGATCTTCAGGGGGGTAGTGTTAGGTTTTTTTTAAGGATGTATTGGGTGGGTTTTATTTTTTAGATTAGGGTTTGGGCGGCAAAAGAGCTAACTGCCCTTTTAAGGGCAATGCCCATCCAAATGCCCTTTTCAGGGCAATGGGGAGCTTAGGTTTTTATTAGATAGTATTTTATTTTGGGGGTTGGTTGTGTGGGTGGTGGGTTTTACTGTTGGGGGGTTGTTTGTATTTTTTTTTTTACAGGTAATAGAGCTGATTACTTTGGGGCAATGCACCGCAAAAGGCCCTTTTAAGGGCTATTGGTAGTTTAGTTTAGGCTAGGGTTTTTTTATTTTGGGGGGGCTTTTTTTATTTTGATAGGGCCCGTCTGGAGGACCACTTCGCCCGACTTGGATGAATACGTCTCCCGGTAAGTCAATCTTCGGGGGGTTAGTGTTAGGTTTTTTAAGGGTGTATTGGGTGGGTTTTATTTTTTAGATTAGGGTTTGGGCGGCAAAAGAGCTAACTGCCCTATTAATATTATTGTTTTAATAGGGCTTTTAGATTGGGTGTAATTGGTTTAAATTTCTGTAATTTGTTTATAATTTTCTGTAATTTAGTGGGGGGCTTTGTACTTTAGCTAATTTAATTTCATTTAGGTAATTGTATTTAATTTAGTTATTTTATTTAATTATAGTGTAGTGTTAGGTGTTAGTGTAACTTAGGTTAGGTTTTATTTTACAGGTACATTTGTATTTATTTTAGCTAGGTAGTTATTAAATAGTTAATAACTATTTAATAACTATTCTACCTAGTTAAAATAAATACAAACTTGCCTGTAAAATAAAAATAAACCCTAAGCTAGCTAAATGTAACTATTAGTTAAGGTAAGTATTTAGTTTTAAATAGGAATAATTTAGTTAATGATAGGAATATTTATTTAGATTTATTTAAATTATATTTAAGTTAGTGGGTGTTAGGTTTAGGGTTAGACTTAGGTTTAGTCGTTAATAACTTTAATATAGTGGCGGCGACCATGGGGGTGGCAGATTAGGGGTTAATAAATGTAGGTAGGTGGCGGCGATGTTAGGGATGGCAGATTAATAGGTAGTTTATGGGTGTTAGTGTACTTTTTGTACCATAAAACTCTTAACTACTGACTTTTAAATGCGTTAGGACTCTTGACGGGGTAGGGTGTACTGCTTACTTTTTGGCCTCCCAGGACAGACTCGTAATACCGGCGCTATGGAAGTCCCATAGAAAAAAGACTTTACGAAGTTTACGTAAGTCATTTTGCGGTAAGGCCAAAGAAGTGTGCGGTGCCCCTAAACCTTCAAGACTCGTAATACCAGTGGGCGTAAAAAAGCAGCGTTAGGACCTCTTAACGCTGCTTTTTTACCCTAACGCACAACTCGTAATCTAGCCGATAGTTATGTCTCAAATGCTACCCTGATAGTATAACCATGAGTGTATTGTGCTTAAACTTGCGTGAGATAAGGAAAGTCTACACAATTATTTAAAATTGCCCTTTCTATGAGTAAAGCAATAATAATTATTAGAAGGTATTGTAGATGTTACACTATTATTAGATTGTATATTACAATTGCCACAATCTAGGGTTTAACTGCATATAGTTAGATCACCGAACAACACAGAACAACAGTAAAGGCAGAAGTGTGTTTATGCTTAAACTTGTGTACAATATAGAGTGTCTTCATAACTTATTCAGTGACCCTTTCTTAAATAAAGCGATCTTATTGAGATTGCCAAAGGTTTAAATTTACCATAAGACACGATCAGTTAATATAAAATTATGTGTATTTGGAATAGTATCCCAAAGTAATAGTGAAAGCACCTCTTAAAATATGTGCTCAACTAATTTGACAATATTTATGTGAAACTTGTGAAAGTTCAAATAGCCTTGCAAATATTACATAGGTTAAGCCTCCTTAGATTAGTGTCAAAAACTGTGGTCTTTAATTGTATTTACGTTACCGGTGCAAATTACACAGTCACAGTTAGCTTATAGAGGTATGAACTAATCAGTATGAGTTTATGATCATCCCTTATTTCTTGTTATGAGAATGTTGTGAGATTAGGTAGCGGCAATAAAATATTCAGGTATAAATGGATGTTGGTTAAGTACAAAGGTGGTTTAGACAAAATCACCTCTCCCGTCTCATTCGGCCTAGTCTAAGACATTACTGGAACATTTTTCAAAGTGATGCCACTATCAGCTATAGCGCTATAACTAACATAATTATTATAAATTCATCCATAATCGATCCTATGTGAGTGTCAACGGACTAGCAGGGTTTGCTTGTATGCATATAATGCAAGCGGCTGCCAGCTACATAAAAGTTACATTAATATCATATTGGCAGCGCTTACAGTCTCAGTAATTACGCATATCCATGCCACAATGATATACATTAGCTCTAGTGTAATAGACTTACAAAATAGGAGCTCCCAATAGCCCCCAACCCCCTTACTCGTTTCACCCATATTGGGCTTTAAAAAAAAAAAAAAAGTGAAATGCGTCAGGGTGTTGGGGGCTATCGGGAGCTCATTTTTTTTAAGTGACTAGCAGCCATACTTTATTGCACAGCCTATTCTCCTGTTATTGTATTTAGTTACTACGCAATGGCAATATCACTATTCTAACAGGATCATATATAACATTAGCTCTTTTGTTTGTTTTTAATGTGTTACACACTGGGTCCCTATTTTTAATTGTTATATTAAAAGTTATGTTTTATTTCTTTTGATCTCTCCCATATAGTCTAGGCACAGAGTGCTATTAGTGCAGTCCTTTCTGTGGGTTCCTTTTTCCCACAATTTGTATTCACCATTTAGTAGCTGTCTAAGTTCTGAGATGGGCACAAAAAATGTGTCCTTTTCTCCAACATAGGTGTGTCCGGTCCACGGCGTCATCCTTACTTGTGGGATATTCTCTTCCCCAACAGGAAATGGCAAAGAGCCCAGCAAAGCTGGTCACATGATCCCTCCTAGGCTCCGCCTACCCCAGTCATTCTCTTTGCCGTTGTACAGGCAACATCTCCACGGAGATGGCTTAGAGTTTTTTAGTGTTTAACTGTAGTTTTTATTATTCAATCAAGAGTTTGTTATTTTGAAATAGTGCTGGTATGTACTATTTACTCAGAAACAGAAAAGAGATGAAGATTTCTGTTTGTATGAGGAAAATGATTTTAGCAACCGTCACTAAAATCCATGGCTGTTCCACACAGGACTGTTGAGAGCAATTAACTTCAGTTGGGGGAACAGTGAGCAGTCTCTTGCTGCTTGAGGTATGACACATTCTAACAAGACGATGTAATGCTGGAAGCTGTCATTTTCCCTCTGGGATCCGGTAAGCCATGTTTATTACGATTGTAAATAAGGGCTTCAAAAAGGGCTTATTAAGACTGTAGACTTTTTTTGGGCTAAATCGATTGATTATTAACACATATTTAGCCTTGAGGAATCATTTTATCTGGGTATTTTGATATAATAATATCGGCAGGCACTGTTTTAGACACCTTATTCTTTAGGGGCTTTCCCAAAGCATAGGCAGAGCCTCATTTTCGCGCCGGTGTTGCGCACTTGTTTTTGAGAGGCATGGCATGCAGTCGCATGTGAGAGGAGCTCTGATACTTAGAAAAGACTTTCTGAAGGCGTCATTTGGTATCGTATTCCCCTTGGGGCTTGGTTGGGTCTCAGCAAAGCAGATACCAGGGACTGTAAAGGGGTTAAAGTTCAAAACGGCTCCGGTTCCGTTATTTTAAGGGTTAAAGCTTCCAAATTTGGTGTGCAATACTTTTAAGGCTTTAAGACACTGTGGTGAAAATTTGGTAAATTTTGAACAATTCCTTCATGTTTTTTCGCATTTGCAGTAATAAAGTGTGTTCAGTTTAAAATTTAAAGTGACAGTAACGGTTTTATTTTAAAACGTTTTTTGTACTTGTTATCAAGTTTATGCCTGTTTAACATGTCTGAACTACCAGATAGACTGTGTTCTGAATGTGGGGAAGCCAGAATTCCTATTCATTTAAATAAATGTGATTTATGTGACAATGACAATGATGCCCAAGATGATTCCTCAAGTGAGGGGAGTAAGCATGGTACTGCATCATTCCCTCCTTCGTCTACACGAGTCTTGCCCACTCAGGAGGCCCCTAGTACATCTAGCGCGCCAATACTCCTTACTATGCAACAATTAACGGCTGTAATGGATAATTCTGTCAAAAACATTTTAGCCAAAATGAACACTTATCAGCGTAAGCGCGACTGCTCTGTTTTAGATACTGAAGAGCATGACGACGCTGATATTAATATTTCTGAAGGGCCCCTAACTCAGTCTGATGGGGCCAGGGAGGTTTTGTCTGAGGGAGAAATTACTGATTCAGGGAACATTTCTCAACAAGCTGAACCTGATGTGATTGCATTTAAATTTAAGTTGGAACATCTCCGCATTCTGCTTAAGGAGGTATTATCCACTCTGGATGATTGTGACAAGTTGGTCATCCCAGAGAAACTATGTAAAATGGACAAGTTCCTAGAGGTGCCGGGGCTCCCAGAAGCTTTTCCTATACCCAAGCGGGTGGCGGACATTGTTAATAAAGAATGGGAAAGGCCCGGTATTCCTTTCGTCCCTCCCCCCATATTTAAAAAATTGTTTCCTATGGTCGACCCCAGAAAGGACTTATGGCAGACAGTCCCCAAGGTCGAGGGAGCGGTTTCCACTTTAAACAAACGCACCACTATACCCATAGAGGATAGTTGTGCTTTCAAAGATCCTATGGATAAAAAATTAGAAGGTTTGCTTAAAAAGATGTTTGTTCAGCAGGGTTACCTTCTACAACCAATTTCATGCATTGTCCCTGTCGCTACAGCCGCATGTTTCTGGTTCGATGAGCTGATAAAGGCGGTCGACAGTGATTCTCCTCCTTATGAGGAGATTATGGACAGAATCAATGCTCTCAAATTGGCTAATTCTTTCACCCTAGACGCCACTTTGCAATTGGCTAGGTTAGCGGCTAAGAATTCTGGGTTTGCTATTGTGGCGCGCAGAGCGCTTTGGTTGAAATCTTGGTCGGCTGATGCGTCTTCCAAGAACAAGCTACTTAACATTCCTTTCAAGGGGAAAACGCTGTTTGGCCCTGACTTGAAAGAGATTATCTCGGATATCACTGGGGGTAAGGGCCACGCCCTTCCTCAGGATCGGCCTTTCAAGGCAAAAAATAAACCTAATTTTCGTCCCTTTCGTAGAAACGGACCAGCCCAAAGTGCTACGTCCTCTAAGCAAGAGGGTAATACTTCTCAAGCCAAGCCAGCTTGGAGACCAATGCAAGGCTGGAACAAGGGAAAGCAGGCCAAGAAACCTGCCACTGCTACCAAGACAGCATGAAATGTTGGCCCCCGATCCGGGACCGGATCTGGTGGGGGGCAGACTCTCTCTCTTCGCTCAGGCTTGGGCAAGAGATGTTCTGGATCCTTGGGCGCTAGAAATAGTCTCCCAAGGTTATCTTCTGGAATTCAAGGGACTTCCCCCAAGGGGGAGGTTCCACAGGTCTCAGTTGTCTTCAGACCACATAAAAAGACAGGCATTCTTACATTGTGTAGAAGACCTGTTAAAAATGGGAGTGATTCATCCCGTTCCATTAAGAGAACAAGGGATGGGGTTCTACTCCAATCTGTTTATAGTTCCCAAAAAAGAGGGAACGTTCAGACCAATCTTAGATCTCAAGATCTTAAACAAGTTTCTCAAGGTTCCATCGTTCAAGATGGAAACCATTCGAACTATTCTTCCTTCCATCCAGGAAGGTCAATTCATGACCACGGTGGATTTAAAGGATGCGTATCTACATATTCCTATCCACAAGGAACATCATCGGTTCCTGAGGTTCGCATTCCTGGACAAACATTACCAGTTCGTGGCGCTTCCTTTCGGATTAGCCACTGCTCCAAGGATTTTCACAAAGGTACTAGGGTCCCTTCTAGCTGTGCTAAGACCAAGGGGCATTGCTGTAGTACCTTACTTGGACGACATTCTGATTCAAGCGTCGTCCCTTCCTCAAGCAAAGGCTCACACGGACATTGTCCTGGCCTTTCTCAGATCTCACGGATGGAAAGTGAACGTGGAAAAGAGTTCTCTATCTCCGTCAACAAGGGTTCCCTTCTTGGGAACAATAATAGACTCCTTAGAAATGAGGATTTTTCTGACAGAGGCCAGAAAAACAAAACTTCTAGACTCTTGTCGGATACTCCATTCCGTTCCTCTTCCTTCCATAGCTCAGTGCATGGAAGTGATCGGGTTGATGGTAGCGGCAATGGACATAGTTCCTTTTGCACGCATTCATCTAAGACCATTACAACTGTGCATGCTCAGTCAGTGGAATGGGGACTATACAGACTTGTCTCCGAAGATACAAGTAAATCAGAGGACCAGAGACTCACTCCGTTGGTGGCTGTCCCTGGACAACCTGTCACGAGGGATGACATTCCGCAGACCAGAGTGGGTCATTGTCACGACCGACGCCAGTCTGATGGGCTGGGGCGCGATCTGGGGATCCCTGAAAGCTCAGGGTCTTTGGTCTCGGGAAGAATCTCTTCTACCGATAAATATTCTGGAACTGAGAGCGATATTCAATGCTCTCAAGGCTTGGCCTCAGCTAGCGAGGGCCAAGTCCATACGGTTTCAATCAGACAACATGACAACTGTTGCGTACATCAACCATCAGGGGGGAACAAGGAGTTCCCTGGCGATGGAAGAAGTGACCAAAATCATTCTATGGGCGGAGTCTCACTCCTGCCACCTGTCTGCTATCCACATCCCAGGAGTGGAAAATTGGGAAGCGGATTTTCTGAGTCGTCAGACATTGCATCCGGGGGAGTGGGAACTCCATCCGGAAATCTTTGCCCAAGTCACTCAGCTGTGGGGCATTCCAGACATGGATCTGATGGCCTCTCATCAGAACTTCAAAGTTCCTTGCTACGGGTCCAGATCCAGGGATCCCAAGGCGGCTCTAGTGGATGCACTAGTAGCACCTTGGACCTTCAAACTAGCTTATGTGTTCCCGCCGTTTCCTCTCATCCCCAGGCTGGTAGCCAGGATCAATCAGGAGAGGGCGTCGGTGATCTTGATAGCTCCTGCGTGGCCACGCAGGACTTGGTACGCAGATCTGGTGAATATGTCATCGGCTCCTCCTTGGAAGCTACCTTTGAGACGAGACCTTCTTGTTCAGGGTCCGTTCGAACATCCGAATCTGGTTTCACTCCAGCTGATCTTATCGAAGCGAGGATTCTCAGATTCTGTTATCGATACTCTTGTTCAGGCCAGAAAGCCTGTAACTAGAAAGATTTACCACAAAATTTGGAAAAAATATATCTGTTGGTGTGAATCTAAAGGATTCCCTTGGGACAAGGTTAAGATTCCTAGGATTCTATCCTTCCTTCAAGAAGGATTGGAAAAAGGATTATCTGCAAGTTCCCTGAAGGGACAGATTTCTGCCTTGTCTGTGTTACTTCACAAAAAGCTGGCCGCTGTGCCAGATGTTCAAGCCTTTGTTCAGGCTCTGGTTAGAATTAAGCCTGTTTACAAACCTTTGACTCCTCCTTGGAGTCTCAATTTAGTTCTTTCAGTTCTTCAGGGGGTTCCGTTTGAACCCTTGCATTCCGTTGATATTAAGTTATTATCTTGGAAAGTTTTGTTTTTAGTTGCAATTTCTTCTGCTAGAAGAGTTTCAGAATTATCTGCTCTGCAGTGTTCTCCTCCTTATCTGGTGTTCCATGCAGATAAGGTGGTTTTACGTACTAAACCTGGTTTTCTTCCAAAAGTTGTTTCTAACAAAAACATTAACCAGGAGATTATCGTACCTTCTCTGTGTCCGAAACCAGTTTCAAAGAAGGAACGTTTGTTGCACAATTTGGATGTTGTTCGCGCTCTAAAATTCTATTTAGATGCTACAAAGGATTTTAGACAAACATCTTCCTTGTTTGTTGTTTATTCTGGTAAAAGGAGAGGTCAAAAAGCAACTTCTACCTCTCTCTCTTTTTGGATTAAAAGCATCATCAGATTGGCTTACGAGACTGCCGGACGGCAGCCTCCCGAAAGAATCACAGCTCATTCCACTAGGGCTGTGGCTTCCACATGGGCCTTCAAGAACGAGGCTTCTGTTGATCAGATATGTAGGGCAGCGACTTGGTCTTCACTGCACACTTTTACCAAATTTTACAAGTTTGATACTTTTGCTTCTTCTGAGGCTATTTTTGGGAGAAAGGTTTTGCAAGCCGTGGTGCCTTCCATTTAGGTGACCTGATTTGCTCCCTCCCTTCATCCGTGTCCTAAAGCTTTGGTATTGGTTCCCACAAGTAAGGATGACGCCGTGGACCGGACACACCTATGTTGGAGAAAACAGAATTTATGTTTACCTGATAAATTACTTTCTCCAACGGTGTGTCCGGTCCACGGCCCGCCCTGGTTTTTTTAATCAGGTCTGATAATTTATTTTCTTTAACTACAGTCACCACGGTACCATATGGTTTCTCCTATGCAAATATTCCTCCTTAACGTCGGTCGAATGACTGGGGTAGGCGGAGCCTAGGAGGGATCATGTGACCAGCTTTGCTGGGCTCTTTGCCATTTCCTGTTGGGGAAGAGAATATCCCACAAGTAAGGATGACGCCGTGGACCGGACACACCGTTGGAGAAAGTAATTTATCAGGTAAACATAAATTCTGTTTTTCAAATTTATGTTCCTTTCAAGTTAACAGGAAACTTAAAGGGATAGTAAGGTGAAGATTAAAATGTACATGAGTGCATTTGAGTTTTGAAAAGAAGCATTTTTGCTATATACTTCTATTAGCAAAAATATTTCTAGTAAAAGTTATTTCTGTTTTGGTGGCATATGCACATATGCTACGTGTGGTTAGAACAACATAAGTCAAACACTGTGTCTGCTCAGATTGCTGGTGCTGGTGTGTATTGCATCAGTTTCATAGAAGCCACTGCTGACTGCTGAGAAGGTGCAGTGTTTGTATACTGGTGAAAGGGAGCACTCACAGCATATGTGAATATGCCAATGTAAAACACTAATAACTTTTCTCTTGTTAAGTGTATCCAGTCCACGGATCATCCATTACTTGTGGGATATTCTCCTTACCAACAGGAAGTTGCAAGAGGATCACCCACAGCAGAGCTGCTATATAGCTCCTCCCCTCACTGCCATATCCAGTCATTCTCTTGCAACTCTCAACTAAGATGGAGGTCGTAAGAGGACTGTGGTGTTTTATACTTAGTTTATTTCTTCAATCAAAAGTTTGTTATTTTTAAATGGTACCGGAGTGTACTGTTTATCTCAGGCAGTATTTAGAAGAAGAATCTGCCTGCGTTTTCTATGATCTTAGCAGAAGTAACTAAGATCCTTTGCTGTTCTCACATATTCTGAGGAGTAAGGTAACTTCAGAGGGGGAATAGCGTGCAGGTTTTCCTGTAATAAGGTATGTGCAGTTAAAATATTTTTCTAGGGATGGAATTTGCTAGAAAATGCTGCTGATACCGAAGTAATGTAAGTAAAGCCTTAAATGCAGTGATAGCGACTGGTATCAGGCTTATTAATAGAGATACATACTCTTATAAAAGTGTATTTTAAAACGTTTGCTGGCATGTTTAATCGTTTTTTACATATGTTTGGTGATAAAACTTATTGGGGCCTAGTTTTTTCCACATGGCTGGCTTGAATTTTGCCTAGAAACAGTTCCCTGAGGCTTCCCACTGTTGTAATATGAGTGGGAGGGGCCTATTTTGGCTTTTTTTTTGCACAGCAAAAATTACAGACACAGACATCCAGCTTCTTCCTGCATGATCCAGGACTTCTCTGAAGGGCTCAAAAGGCTTCAAAAGTCGTATTGAGGGAGGTAAAAAGCCACAGTAGAGCTGTGGCAGTTGTTGTGACTGTTTAAAAAACGTTTTTGTCATTTGTTATTCCGGTTTTGGTATTAAGGGGTTAATCATTTGCAAGTGGGTGCAATGCTCTGCTAACTTATTACAAACACTGTAAAAATTTAGTTAGTGTAACTGCATTTTTTCACTGTTATTTCAAAATTTGGGAAAATTTGTGTTTCTTAAAGGCGCAGTAACGTTTTTTATATTGCTTATAAACTTGTTTTAAAGTGTTTTCCAAGCTTGCTAGTCTCATTGCTAGTCTGTTTAAACATGTCTGACACAGAGGAACCTACTTGTTCATTATGTTTGAAAGCCATGGTGGAGCCCCATAGGAGAATGTGTACTAAATGTATTGATTTCACCTTAAACAGTAAAGATCAGTCTTTATCTATAAAAGAATTATCACCAGAGGGTTCTGTCGAGGGGGAAGTTATGCCGACTAACTCTCCCCACGTGTCAGACCCTTCGCCTCCCGCTCAGGGGACGCACGCTAATATGGCGCCAATTACATCAGGGACGCCCATAGCGATTACCTTGCAGGACATGGCTGCAATCATGAATAATACCCTGTCAGAGGTATTATCTAGATTGCCTGAATTAAGAGGCAAGCGCGATAGCTCTGGGGTTAGGAGAGAAACAGAGCGCGCAAATGCTGTTAGAGCCATGTCTGATACTGCGTCACAGTATGCAGAACATGAGGACGGAGAGCTTCAGTCTGTGGGTGACATCTCTGACTCGGGGAAACCTGATTCAGAGATTTCTAATTTTAAATTTAAGCTTGAGAACCTCCGTGTATTGCTTGGGGAGGTATTAGCTGCTCTGAATGACTGTAACACAGTTGCAATTCCAGAGAAATTGTGTAGGCTGGATAGATACTATGCGGTGCCGGTGTGTACTGACGTTTTTCCTATACCTAAAAGGCTTACAGAAATTATTAGCAAGGAGTGGGATAGACCCGGTGTGCCCTTTTCCCCACCTCCTATATTTAGAAAAATGTTTCCAATAGACGCCACTACACGGGACTTATGGCAGACGCTCCCTAAGGTGGAGGGAGCAGTTTCTACTTTAGCAAAGCGTACCACTATCCCGGTTGAGGACAGTTGTGCTTTTTCAGATCCAATGGATAAAAAAATTGGAGGGTTACCTTAAGAAAATGTTTATTCAACAAGGTTTTATTTTACAGCCCCTTGCATGCATTGCGCCTGTCACTGCTGCGGCGGCATTCTGGTTTGAGGCCCTGGAAGAGGCCATCCAGACAGCTCCATTGAATGAAATTACTAACAAGCTTAGAACGCTTAAGCTAGCTAACTCATTTGTTTCTGATGCCATTGTTCATTTGACTAAACTAACGGCTAAGAATTCCGGATTCGCCATCCAGGCGCGTAGGGCGCTATGGCTTAAATCCTGGTCAGCTGACGTCACTTCAAAGTCTGAATTACTCAACATTCCTTTCAAGAGGCAGACCTTATTCGGGCCTGGCTTGAAGGAAATTATTGCTGACATTACTGGAGGCAAGGGTCATACCCTTCCTCAGGACAGGGCCAAATCAAAGGCCAAACAGTCTAATTTTCGTGCCTTTCGAAATTTCAAGGCAGGAACAGCATCAACTTCCTCCGCTTCAAAACAAGAGGGAACTGTTGCTCATTCCAGACAGGCCTGGAAACCTAACCAGTCCTGGAACAAGGGCAAGCAGGCCAGAAAGCCTGCTGCTGCCCCCAAGACAGCATGAAGGAATGGCCCCCTATCCGGAAACGGATCTAGTGGGGGGCAGACTTTCTCTCTTCGCCCAGGCGTGGGCAAGAGATGTTCAGGATCCCTGGGCGTTGGAGATCATATCTCAGGGATATCTTCTGGACTTCAAAGCTTCTCCTCCACAAGGGAGATTTCATCTTTCAAGGTTATCAGCAAACCAGATAAAGAAAGAGGCATTCCTAAGCTGTGTGCAAGACCTCCTAATAATGGGAGTGATCCATCCAGTTCCGCGGACGGAACAAGGACAGGGATTTTATTCAAATCTGTTTGTGGTTCTCAAGAAAGAGGGAACCTTCAGACCAATCTTGGATCTAAAGATCTTAAACAAATTCCTCAGAGTTCCATCATTCAAAATGGAAACTATTCGGACCATCCTACCCATGATCCAAGAGGGTCAGTACATGACCACAGTGGACTTAAAGGATGCCTACCTTCACATACCGATTCACAAAGATCATCATCGGTTCCTAAGGTTTGCCTTTCTAGACAGGCATTATCAATTTGTAGCTCTTCCCTTCGGGTTGGCCACTACCCCGAGAATTTTTACAAAGGTTCTGGGCTCACTTCTGGCGGTTCTAAGACCGCGAGGCATAGCGGTGGCTCCGTATCTAGACGACATCCTGATACAGGCGTCAAGCTTTCAAATTGCCAAGTCTCATACAGAGATAGTTCTGGCATTTCTGAGGTCGCATGGATGGAAAGTGAACGTGGAAAAGAGTTCTCTATCACCACTCACAAGAGTCTCCTTCCTAGATTCTGTAGAGATGAAAATTTACCTGACGGAGTCCAGGTTATCAAAACTTCTAAATGCTTGCCGTGTCCTTCATTACATTCCACGCCCGTCAGTGGCTCAGTGCATGGAAGTAATCGGCTTAATGGTAGCGGCAATGGACATAGTGCCATTTGCGCGCCTGCATCTCAGACCTCTGCAATTATGCATGCTAAGTCAGTGGAATGGGGATTACTCAGATTTGTCCCCTCTACTAAATCTGGATCAAGAGACCAGAGATTCTCTTCTCTGGTGGCTTTCTCGGGTCCATCTGTCCAAGGGTATGACCTTTCGCAGGCCAGATTGGACGATTGTAACAACAGATGCCAGCCTTCTAGGTTGGGGCGCAGTCTGGAACTCACTGAAGGCTCAGGGATCGTGGACTCAGGAGGAGAAACTCCTCCCAATAAATATTCTGGAGTCAAGAGCAATATTCAAGGCTCTTCTAGCTTCGAAGAGATTGTTTTATAGCTGTATGTCACACAATACAGTTTGGATGTAAAGATACCTTTATATGCAGTTTTTATTTGTGCATTTTGTAAGTAGCCATTTGTACGTGTGCTCTTACACTGAACTAAAGAATACTACACTTGAATTGGGCTGCGCCTGTCTTTGTTCTCACTCCTTGGTTCTTCAACCTGGCCTATGTGTTTCCACCGTTTCCTCTGCTCCCTCGACTGATTGCCAAAATCAAACAGGAGAGAGCATCAGTGATTCTGATAGGGCCTGCTTGGCCACGCAGGACCTGGTATGCAGACCTAGTGGACATGTCATCTCTTCCACCATGGACTCTGCCTCTGAGGCAGGACCTTCTAATACAAGGTCCTTTCAATCATCCAAATCTAAATTCTCTGAGACTGACTGCATGGAGATTGAACGCTTGATTCTATCAAGGCGTGGCTTCTCCGAGTCAGTCATTGGTACCTTAATACAGGCTCTGAAGCCTGCCACCAGGAAAATCTACCATAAGATATAGCGTAAATATCTTTATTGGTGTGAATCCAAGAGTTACTCATGGAGTAAGGTTAGGATTCCTAGCATATTGTCCTTTCTCCATGAGGGTTTGGACAAAGGCTTATCAGCTAGTTCTTTAAAAGGACAGATCTCTGCTCTGTCTATTGTTTTGCACAAGCGTCTGGCAGAAGTTCCAGACGTCCAGGCATTTTGTCAGGCTTTGGTTAGGATTAAGCCTGTGTTTAAAACTGGAGCTTAAACTTGGTTCTTAAAGTTCTTCAGGGAGTTCCATTTGAACCCCTTCATTCCATTGATATTAAACTTTTATCTTGGAAAGTTCTGTTTTTGATGGCTATTTCCTCGGCTCGAAGAGTCTCTGAGTTATCTGCCTTACATTGTGATTCTCCTTATCTGATTTTTCATTCAGACAAGGTAGTTCTGCGTACCAAACCTGGGTTTTTACCTAAGGTGGTTTCTAACAGGAATATCAATCAAGAGATTGTTGTTCCATCATTGTGTCCTAATCCTTCTTCAAAGAAGGAACGTCTTTTGCATAATCTGGACGTAGTCCGTGCCTTAAAGTTTTACTTACAGGCTACTAAAGATTTTCGTCAAACATCTGCCCTGTTTGTCGTTTACTCTGGACAGAGGAGAGGTCAAAAAGCTTCGGCAACCTCTCTCTCCTTTTGGCTTCGGAGCATAATACGCTTAGCCTATGAGACTGTTGGACAGCAGCCCCCTGAAAGGATTACAGCTCATTCTACTAGAGCTGTGGCTTCCACCTGGGCCTTTAAAAATGAGGCCTCTGTTGAACAGATTTGCAAGGCTGCGACTTGATCTTCGCTTCACACCTTTTCAAAATTTTACAAATTTGACACTTTTGCTTCTTCGGAGGCTGTTTTTGGGAGAAAGGTTCTACAGGCAGTGGTTCCTTCCATTTAAGTTCCTGCCTTGTCCCTCCCATCATCCGTGTACTTTAGCTTTGGTATTGGTATCCCACAAGTAATGGATGATCCATTCTGGGCATAGTAAATCGGCCCCACATTATTTATTTAAATGCAGCATCACATTATACATTTGTGCCTGGTTGTCTTTTCTACTTAAAGGGACATGAAGTAAAAATGGAACTTTCATGGTTCAGATACAACATTCAGTTTTACAAAACTTTTCAATTTATCTCTTTTAGCAAGTTTATTTCATTCTCTTGGTCTCCTTGGTTAGAAAGCATACTTAGGTAGACTCAGAGGCACCAGTGCACTACTGTGAGCTAGCTGGTGATTGGTGGCTACACATATGTCTCTCTTGTCATTGTCTCACAAGATGTGCTCAGCTAGTTTCCAGTAGTGCTTTGCTGCTCTGGAGATGAATTTGTTTACAGTTGTATACAGGCAGTACAGTAATAAAATGTTTCACTTCTAATCCCCGTTAAAGAATACAATGATTACAGTAATAGCTATGATCTGAGATCACAATATCAAGGTTAAACAACAATATATTGTGATGATACACTGAGATAAACAATTGGAAAGTACTAGAAATACGATAAACAAATGAGTAAGGCTGATAAGCCGTCTCTGTTCACATGAACAAAAAAACAAATTTATTTATCTCACACTTTGGCACTTTGCTTTGTTTTCTGCTATTGGAACAAGATTCTGTGTTTCAATGTCTATTAAATAAGCAAAATCTGACAGGAGTACACTAATTCTTCATGTGTACTAACCCGACATGAGTTATGTTAAGGTGCGTTATATATTTATTAAAGGGGCATTCCGGACAAAATTTGAAATGCACAAAGATGAATTACATCTTTGAATAGAAACATATTTGCAATATACATGTATTGGCAAAAATGCTTCTAGTAAAAGCTATGACTCTTTTGGTGCTAACATTGTTCTCTGCACGTGCATGTGAAGATATAGCTAGATATTCTCAGTGCACCAGCATTTTAAATACTGCAGCAGCTGAGAGGGTCAGTGGGTCTTCTATTGTGTCAGCAATTAACAAATTGAGTCATTACTAGATGCTACAAGCATCTTAGGCTCTCTCAGCAAGTGCTTTGTTTAAGATGCTGGTGCACGGTGAATACTTAAATACACTTTTGAAACAGCTTTGTATTTTACAAAAATGCTTCTTTTCAAAGCTGTAATGCATCCATGTGGATTCCAATTTTGGCTGGAATGTCCCTTTAAATGTAAAATATTAAAATATGATAATAAATGTAAATGTTCTTAAAATTCTAAAAAAAAATCATTTGAATATACATTTATAATTTTTAGTAACTATATATTTATTAATAATTATTATTAATATGTTTTCAATATTTTATATTTAATATTTACGTATGCGTCCCCCAAGGCAGAACATGCTGTGATCTGAGATGTCATCGCAGAAAATGCAGCATGTCTGCAGAAAGAATGGGACACATGCAGGAACTGTTGGCTCTTTCACTTTGCAGTGCTGCTCTGCATCAGGCTGTTCTCTTCAAATAGCACTGTGCTCTGGCTGCACTATAAGTTTTCCTTAACACTGTGCATCCAGAACAAAGTGCTGTTTGAAGAGAACAGTCAAACATGGAGCGGCACTGCTAAGCAGCAGTGCATTTATTGTTGACTGTTTCTCAGCAATTTTTTTCACGAAACATTTTAAAAACTTAACAATTTTTTTTTCTTTGCAGATAATTTGCAATGCCATTTTCAACTGCTGCACTATATTATAAAACTTTAAAAATTGCATTATTCTCCAGTTAATCAACACATTGCAATATTCAATTGGTGCTTTAGTGTAACTGCCTCATTTAAAATTTAATTTTATTTCAAAATTATCTGCAGAAAATGTTTCACTAAAAAAAAATCACTTTGCAGAAAGATGAGAAAAGTTCTGCCTCTGGGAACGCGTCTTAAAGGGACATAATACTCGAATGCTAAATCACTTGACGCAAACTGATGCAGTATAACTGTAAAAAGCTGATAGGAAAATATCACCTGAACATCTCTATGTAGAAAAGGAATATATTTTACCTCATAATCTCCTCAGCTCACCAGAGTAAGTTCTTTGTAAAAAGTTATACTCAGCTGTTGCCCAGCTGCAGGTAAAAAAAAAAAAAAATGAAGAAATGAACAGCAGCCAATCAGCATCAACAGTGCTGAGGTCATGAACTCTTTTACTGTGATCTCATGAGATTTCACTTAACTCTCATGAGATTTCATAGTAAATTTCCTTAAACTGAATAGGGAAAAAGATGAGTGTGCACGTAAGCTCACTCCCTTAGCTGTCCCGGGACAGACATACTGATTTGCTGCTTAGAAGTCCTTTACAATGGGATGTGGCTACTGATGAATTTTTTAGGTAAAATATCTTTATTTTTTACATAGAGATGTTCAGGTGATATTTTCCTGTCAGCTTTTTACAACTATGCTGCATCACTTTCAAGTGTTTCAACATTTGGGTATCATGGCCCTTTAAAATAACAAATTCTTCATGTGCAGTAACCCAACACCATGTTAGACCTACAACTCAAAATCCGAAGCAAATTATGCATATTTTACATTCCAATGTTCATCACATAGAAGAAAATGTTCTTTTTATTTTTAAATATATATTTCTATATATATATCTGATGATGTTGATATAAAATATATTTCTATACCTATATATATATATATATATATATATATATATATATATATATATATATATATATATATACAAAACACGGAAGGGAACTGCACTCTCATACCGGACCGGGTACACATCCCTTAACCCTGCAACATGCTCAGCCCTGGGTGCCACTGGCACTCACAGGAAGCTGTGCTGTCCCCAGAGCCACAAGCAGTTAACCCCAGACAGGTCTGGGTGCAAGAACCATAGGGAAAATTACAAAACAAATTAATACAACACACAGAGAAAACCAAGCACTCACTTACAAGCTCTCAGCTAAGATTTAAAAGCAAAAATGGAAAGGCCAGCCACCGCATCTGGCCAAATGGGACAATCTAAGGTACCACGTCAAGGTCCTTTCCAATACCTGAGACCCTAAAACAGCCACACAATGCAAGCTTTCAAATCCAAACAAATTGAAAACAAGGGAAGGGTGCACAGGAATATGTAACCACCCTAGACATGTACAAAACACGGAAGGGAAACGGCACTCTCATACCGGACCGGGTACACATCCTATGACCCTGCAACATGCTCAGCCCTGGGTGCCACTGGCACTCACAGGAAGCTGTGCTGTCCCCAGAGCCACAAGCAGTTAACCCCAGACAGGTCTGGGTGCAAGAACCATAGGGAAAATGTGTACCCGGTCCGGTATGAGAGTGCAGTTCTCTTCCATGTTTTGTATATGTCTAGGGTGGTTGTATATTCCTGTGCACCCTTCCCTTGTTTTCAGTTTGTTTGGATTTGAAAGCTTGAATGGTGCACCTCATTAGACATGTGGGGATGAGGTAATCTCCCGATTGTCATTTGATTGAGATCTTTCCAATTTTTTGGAAGATAGGGCTCCGTTTGGCTTGTCCTGCTGGTAGGCCTGTGTCTTTTTGGGCGCTAACCTCCGGGTTGCCTTATATTTTATTTGTATCCGTGTCCGATGGGATGTCTTTTATTTGGTTTTGTTTCCTTCGGGAACCTTCTGGGATCGATACTCTTTGCTCTTCTTCGGAAGTTGTTTTGGACACGTTAGTCCTATGTTAAAATGTCTGTTTTCTTTTTTTTCCCCTATGAGGGAGAATTTATGCAGCTTGCCAGTTAGGACCCTAAGTGCAGGCTGGTCCTGTTGGGTTTGTTTGGTCTTGCGGCTGTTCAGACACGTGGCGCTGTTCTGCTCGGCTGGTATGGTAGAAGCACTGAGTGCTCAGGTTATCGTGGGTTTTCATGTTCAACTAAGCATTCGAGAGGACCTGTGAGTCCATAAGGCTGCGTCACTCTATCTGACATCTGATATCATCAGAACCTAGTGTTTTCCTCCCCCATGCGGTGGAGGGTTGGAGGGCTTAGCGCCCCATTGCCGTAATTTGAGCGGTTTGGCCTTCGGTTTTAGGGCTCTGGATTGCCCTTGTGGGCTTGATCCAACAGCTTGTATCAGAATAGACTGTCCAGAATGCGGAGGGTTTTCAGTTTGAAACCAGTTGTTGTAGCTCTTGGCACCTTGCAGGTGTGCGCATACGCTATTTATAGTGTATCTAGATACAGCTCTTACTCTTGACGTGTACTGTCTGTTTGAGTGATGAAACCTTTGGGTTTCCTTCTATTGTCTCCTGTGCACCCTTCCCTTGTTTTCAGTTTGTTTGGATTTGAAAGCTTGCATTGTGTGGCTGTTTTAGGGTCTCAGGTATTGGAAAGGACCTTGACGTGGTACCTGAGCTTGTCCCATTTGGCCAGATGCGGTGGCTGGCCTTTCCATTTTTGCTTTTAAATCTTAGCTGAGAGCTTGTAAGTGAGTGCTGGGTTTTCTCTGTGTGTTGTATTAATTTGTTTTGTAATTTTCCCTATGGTTCTTGCACCCAGACCTGTCTGGGGTTAACTGCTTGTGGCTCTGGGGACAGCACAGCTTCCTGTGAGTGCCAGTGGCACCCAGGGCTGAGCATGTTGCAGGGTCATAGGATGTGTACCCGGTCCGGTATGAGAGTGCAGTTCCCTTCCGTGTTTTGTATATGTCTAGGGTGGTTACATATTCCTGTGCACCCTTCCCTTGTTTTCAGTTTGTTTGGATTTGAAAGCTTGCATTGTATGGCTGTTTTAGGGTCTCAGGTATTGGAAAGGACCTTGACGTGGTACCTGAGCTTGTCCCATTTGGCCAGATGCAGTGGCTGGCCTTTCCATTTTTGCTTTTAAATCTTAGCTGAGAGCTTGTAAGTGAGTGCTGGGTTTTCTCTGTGTGTTGTATTAATTTGTTTTGTAAATTTCCCTATGGTTCTTGCACCCAGACCTGTCTGGGGTTAACTGCTTGTGGCTCTGGGGACAGCACAGCTTCCTGTGAGTGCCAGTGGCACCCAGGGCTGAGCATGTTGCAGGGTCATAGGATGTGTACCCGGTCCGGTATGAGAGTGCAGTTCCCTTCCGTGTTTTGTATATGTCAAGGGTGGTTACATATTCCTGTGCACCCTTCCCTTGTTTTCAGTTTGTTTGGATTTGAAAGCTTGCATTGTGTGGCTGTTTTAGGGTCTCAGGTATTGGAAAGGACCTTGACGTGGTACCTGAGCTTGTCCCATTTGGCCAGATGCGGTGGCTGGCCTTTCCATTTTTGCTTTTAAATCTTAGCTGAGAGCTTGTGAGTGCTGGGTTTTCTCTGTGTGTTGTATTAATTTGTTTTGTAATTTTCCCTATGGTTCTTGCACCCAGACCTGTCTGGGGTTAACTGCTTGTGGCTCTGGGGACAGCACAGCTTCCTGTGAGTGCCAGTGGCACCTAGGGCTGAGCATGTTGCAGGGTCATCGGATGTGTACCCGGTCCGGTATGAGAGTGCAGTTCCCTTCCGTGTTTTTTATATGTCTAGGGTGGTTACATATTCCTGTGCACCCTTCCCTTGTTTTCAGTTTGTTTGGATTTGAAAGCTTGCATTGTGTGGCTGTTTTAGGGTCTCAGGTATTGGAAAGGACCTTGACGTGGTACCTGAGCTTGTCCCATTTGGCCAGATGCGGTCATATATATCATATATATGAATATCTATTTAAAAATACAAAGTGCATTTTTCAAGAACATTGGAATGTGAAATATGTACATTAAATACATAGTTAAAACACATTATAAAATATAATGTTTAAAAATGCTGTTTGCAGTTTTAATGTATTTGACTTGAAAGGGCTCCAAAGTGTGTGTGTGTGTGTGTGTGTGTGTGTGTGTATATATATATATATATATATATATATATATACATACTCACATACACATATTTAGACATATATCTATTTATATAAACCTGACAAGCACAAATTTAGTTTGTGTTAGAGCTGTCAAATTTACTTTCAACTTGTAATACCGCATTAAAGTTAGTGCAGTCGCGACATTGTTATTGCGTCTCGAGATTAAGATAGCGCACCATTTGTAATGCAGCCCACTGTCTTTTATATACAGCTTTGTACCTTCTTATATAATCACGCTTCTTACAGTACATACAGGGGGTCCTCCTCCACTCTGTAGTTACAGCCACAAAATGCTGCCATTATAGAATGTACCATTCTCCTACCTTTGGTATGACCACCGCACTGCGTTAAATCAACTCCACAGTCACGTGTCTTCTATGGCCGGTGGGTGTTCGTGTATGCGTAAAGCTGTCTGTGAGGTTGGGTTTGCAATGGCAAAAGCTTGTATCAAATGGTTAAACAATCCCACTTCAGCTTTTATTCACTTTAATATAAAAAAATGCTTTAAGTAGCAGGTGTAATAGAGCGCTCAAGATATCCTGCTTAGGATAATTTCTCAGAAAGTGGAATTAATCGCTTACGTATGAGTCTATCCGCGTTTCAGCTCCAACTGAGCCGTTATCCAGATGTATCAAATGTACTACAAAATGAATTTGTTACATTGTATATGTGGCCTTTTTTGTGTAGGAAAGACTGTAGATGATTTAAAGGGACATAATACTCATATGCTAAATCACTTTTTAACTGTAAAAAGCTGACAGGAAAATATCACCTGAGCATCTCTATGTAAAAAAGGAAGATATTTTACCTAACAATTTCCTCAGCTTAGTAGAGTAAGTTCTGTGTAAAAAAATATACTTCAGCTATTGCTCAGCTGCAGGTAAAAAAAATATAAAAAAAATGAAGAAATGAACAGCAGCCAATCAGCAGTGCTGAGGTCATGAACTCTTTTACTTTGATCTCATGAGATTTGACTTAACTCTCAGGAGATTTCATAGTAAACTTCCTTAAACTGAATAGGGAAACAATATGAGTGTGCATGAAAGCTCACTCCCTTAGCTGTCCCAGGACAGGCATACTGATTTGCTGCTTAAAGTCCTTTACAATGGGATGTGGCTACTGAGGAACTTTTGAGGTAAAATATCTTTCTTTTTTACATAGAGATGCTCAGGTGATATTTTCTAGTCAGCTTTTTACAGCTATTCTGCATCACTTTCAAGTGTTTCAACATTTGGGTATCATGGCCCTTTAAGTACACGGATGGCGAATCATGGAGCAGCCATCCGTGCAGCTATAAAGATGGGGTACATTAGAATAACCAGTGGTGAAACACTTCGCCTTGGCTAAGCAAATAACTCCCTAGTCTACCACGATTTACTCTTCAACAAACTATTCTAAAAGAACAAAGCAAATTTGATAATAGAAGTAAATTGGAAGTTGTTTAAAATTGCATACAAAGAAAGTACTGCACTGCAGGGTGAACAGAAAGTAAAAAACTCACTTTATTCTTGCATTTTAAAAACAGTTATACAAGCAGACAAGAGATGGCATCTCCAGGCAGGACATGTGATGCATTTCGCACCCTCTAGTGGCGCTTAACTATAGACATTATGTACATACGTTAGACCTCCTGCCTGGAGACACCATCTCTAGTCTGCTTATATAGCTGTTTATAATATGCAAAAATAAAGGGAGTTTTTTACTTTTTATTCACCCTGCACTTCTTTCTTTGACTGGGACTATTTGCGGAGTGATACACCGCAGTACGGGCACTCCAAGCATGTCATGGACACTTGTGGCAAGAGCCGCTTACTAGACATGTGCGTTTCGTTTCGTTCCGAATTGAAAATTTGGACGAATTCGCCAAATTCTGAGATTCGAATTTCCGAATTACTCTAGCAACGAAACTAAACTAATCAGAATGCATTTGTAATGAATAAATCCAAATTAGTTTGGATTTATTTGTTACATTCAAATGGCCATGGACTAATTACAATTCAGTATAAAAATTAAATTTAGTGAGATAGAACAGTGAAATAATTCCGTATGTGTAACTTGGAACCATCTGAATCAACATAACACATACCGAACTTCAGAATTTACTAATCGAATCTGAAACGAATACATATGAATTTATTCGAATCCGAATGAATCCGAAACAAATACATTTGAATGTATCCGAATTCGAATCAATCCGAATCGAAATTAAAAAAAATCTGAATCGATCCGAAACAAATTTTTCTGCTGTGCACATGTCTACCACTTACACATACTGCTTGGAGTTGCGGCGTGTGTGTGGCACAGTTTAAAATTGCATGCTCTATCTAAATCATGAACGTTTCATTTTGACTTTACTGTCCATTTAAGCACCAATCCCCTGCTAAGTTTTTTTTCCCTAAGAATTTTCTGTGCAGAACATTTTCAAAATACTCATCTACTACTTAGTCGTGCGTTGTTAAAATAACAAAAATAAAAGAGCAGAAGACCAAAGCTCTCACCTGAAGAGTGTTTCTCATTATACATTACTGAGGATGACTTATTCTGGGAGCTTGTGAAGACCTCTGAAGTACACCCACACAATGGCTCCTCATGTCAGCTGTCATACACAGTGTGCCACCGTTCATATGAAATCCTTCCTTGTGCATTCAGCACAATATAGCACAAGCAGCAGTCACATATCAATGAGTGAGTCATTAGACATCACAGACATTAGCAGAAGTGACACCAACCAATCAGCTTCTCTTTTTTCTCTTACATCAGCACCAGGCAGAATGCATCTATCTAATGTGTTTTGTTTTCTTGGTATCTTTTGTTGAAAAGTATGCCTAGGTAGGTTCACTACCAACAATTTATAAATTCAGAAAACAATATGCCAATTGTTGTCCACTATTTATAAACAATATATTCAGTTTGTTTGCTGACTTAGGAAAGACTGTATAATCCCTACAATTTGTAGTCAGCTATTTTAACCACAATCGGTAACTTTTGTAAAAAAAATTGGCATAACCATGTGTAAAAAAGTCACAATGTATGCAGCACAGCTTCTTGTTTGTAGAAGACCCTGTGCCGCTCTTTCTGACAAGTGAATCACGGATACCTGCATAGGCCAATGCCCTCGGTGAACCAGCAAACATTCCTGGCTTTTTACCTCCAGTACTTGCAGTATGCAATGCCTGTTCGGCGTTTCATGGTATGCGTCTGCCGGCAATGAGTGATTACATCACTGTTGGAAAAAAGGATCCGCCAACCCACTCTATTCAAATATACGATTTAAAAATCTTTAGGTCCCAATGTAGTTGAGGAGACAGAGTGTATCTTTAAAACGTAACTCTTAATGTTTCCATTAAAAAAACTATGATGCAGAATAGTATCAAAACAGAGAAACCAGCCGACATTCCTCTATACATAACCTACGCGTTTCATGCCCGTTATGGCATTTCGTCATCCCTGACGAAATGCCAAAATTGTTATTGTTCAAAAAGATAGATAATGCCTTCACTAACCATTCCCCAGCTTTGCACAACTAACATTGTTATGTCAATATACTTTCTAACATTTAAACCTCTAAATTTCTGTCTGTTTCTAAGCCACTACAGACAGCCTCTTATCACATGCTTTTGTATTAGCTTTTCACAACAAGAGACTGCTAGTTCATGTGAGCCATATAGATAACATTGTGCTCTCTCCTGTGGAGTTGTGTAGGATACTGTACTAATTGGCGAAAATGCAAGTCAATAGATAATAAGTATCCATGTGATCAGGGGGCAGTCTGAAGAGGCTTAGATACAAGGTAATCACAGAGGTAAAAAGTATATTAAAGGGACAGTCTACACCAGAATTTTTATTGTTTGAAAAGATAGATAATCCCTTTATTACCCATTCCCCAGTTTTGCATAACTAACACATTTATAATAATATACTTTTAACCTCTGTGATTATCTTGTATCTAAGCCTCTGCAAACTGCCCCTTTAGTTCAGTTCTTTTGACAGACTTGCAGTCTAGCCAATCAGTGCCTGCTCCCAGATAACTTCACGTGCACAAGCACAGTGTTATCTATATGAAATACGTGAACTAACACCCTCTAGTGGTGAAAAACTGTTAAAATGCATTCTGAAAAGAGGTGGCCTTCAAGGTCTAAGAAATTAGCATATGAACCTCCTAGGTTAAGCTTTCAACTAAGAATACCAAGAGAACAAAGCAAAATTGGTGATAAAAGTAAATTGGAAAATTGTTTAAAATTACATGCTCTATCTGAATCATGAAAGTTTATTTTGGCCTAGACTGTCCCTTTAATATAACAGTGTTGGTTATGCACAACTGGGGAATGGTAAATAAAGGGATTATCTATCTTTTTAAATAATAAAAATTTTGGAGTTGACTTTCCCTTTAACATATTGTGCTGCAAAACCATAGAGATTTGTGCTTATGTCTTTATAAGGGATTTGAACAGTGGCATTATCAGTACATAGGACGTGTGTTTGTTTGCTTTATTATTTTAAAAGTGCTTGTTATTAAAAAAAAATATGGAATTGATTGAGTGGATAGGGTTTGAGTGTATTTGGTGATGTTTCCTAATGTCATTCATTATGGTGGAGATAATTTCCGTGTGTTTTGTCCATGTCCAAATTTATTTTTTAGGGTACTCAGTAATGAGTTTCAAGTGCTGTCTGGGGTTTATCAAGTCCTTTTAGATGAAAAATAAAGACTTCCCAACTGTCCCTATTTCTACGTGACAGTCCCGAATTTTCTGCACTGTCCTGCTGAGACTTGCAAATTTTAATATTTTCAATTAGCATGTCCCTTTGAAGGGACAGTCTAGACACAATTAAGCTTTCATGATTCAGTTAGGCCATGTAATTTTAAATATCTTTCCAATTTACATTTATCATACATTTTGCTTTGTTCTTTTTGTATTCTTTGTTGAAAGCGAAACCTAGGTAGGCTCATATGCTAATTTATAAGTCCTTGAAGTCCGCCTCTTATCTGAATGCATTTGACAGTTTTTCACAGCTAGAGGGTGTTAGTTCACGTCTGCCATATAGATAACATTGTGGTCATGCCTGTTGGGTTACTTGAGAGTACACTGATTGGCTAAAATGCAAGTCTGTCAAAAGAACTGAAATAAGGGGGCAGTCTGCAGAGGCTTAGATACATGTTAATCTCAGACGCAAAATGTGTATTAATATAAGTGTTATGCAAAACAGGGGAATGGGTATTAAAGGGTTTATCTATCTTTTTAAACAATAACATTGTTGGTGTTGACTGTCCCTTTAAAGGGACAGTCTAGTCCAAAATAAACTTTCAGGATTCATATAGAGCATGTAATTTTAAACAATTTTCCAATTTACTTTTATCACAAAATTTGCTTTGTTCTCTTGGTATTCTTAACCTAGGAGGTTCCTACGCTAATTTCTTAGACCTTGAAGGCCACCTCTTTTCAGAATGCATTTAACATTTTTTCACCACTAGAGGGTGTTAGTTCATGTTTTTCATATAGATAACACTGTACTCATGCACGTTAAGTTATCTGGGAGCAGGCACTGATTGGCTAAACTGCAAGTCTGTCAAAAGAACTGAAACAAAGGGGCAGTTTGCAGAGTCTTAGATACAAGATAATCACAGAGGTTAAAAGTACATTAATATAACTTTGTTGGTTATGCAAAACTGGGGAATGGGTAATAAAGGGATTATCTATATTTTAAAACAATAAAAATTCTGGTGTAGACTGTCCCTTTAAGTAAAAAAACAAACACCCATTCTGCAGGTGGTGTTTTTAATTTGCGAACTCAGTCTGAAAAAAAAAGAGTCACAGTGTAGTGTGTAGCACTGAATTCTATACACAGTTCTGTACAGTTAGAACTAGGCATGTCCATTCAGAGATTTCGGATGCATTTGAATGTGTAAAAAGGCGGCCGCTCGCAGCATTCGGCTCTTTTCGGAGATGGATTTCTTCTTGTGTAAATGCAACACACTAAGATCTGGATTTGCACATATCTTAGTGCTTTGCTCTTTCATAAGAAAAAATCTGGCTCCGAAAGTTGCTGAAAAGCCGCCTCTTTACGCATTCGGAGGCATCCAAAACCTTTGAATTCACATGTCTAGTTAGAACCATATGTATTTTGAGCTTTTGTTTTGTGCAATGCAGCATTCTGTGTTAACTAGGGAAAAGGGATCTATATACAAAGCTGCACGTATTGGATAGGGCTGGGATTTACTCACAGAGCTGTGTGTGTGGTACAACTATAAATGATGTGCATTTGCAAGCCAGCGTGCGTTTCATATTCTTGGGTACATTTCAATCAAAACTTGCCTTCCTGCTTTATTTCACAGTTGTTAGTAATACTGACTAATTTTCCCAAAGGAGTCATTTTAGTTACTGAACAGATAATTTTATAGTGTGAATAGCTGCTGAATAACCCCCCACAATGAAATGAATGTGTAAGAAAAGAAAAAAAAACATTATCCCTTTTAACTTGATTCCTAAAAACATTACCATTTCAGTACGGTATAGTCTTAGAAAAGCTTGTCAAGACTTGTATTACTATAAAAACATATGGGATTTTTGTTTTTTAGATTAATTTGCTAAGCTTTTCTTAAGGACTGGAATATACCCCACTGATAGATAGACAGGCTATATATTGTGAATTCTATTTCCTATAAAGAAAGCTGCACAAAATAATATGTTGCCATATTGAAAGGGACACTATTGTCTCTCATTGATATAAAACACATGCATTTAAACCTATCAGTCTTGACCAGTGGCAGGACGTATGTATCAGCCAATCAGCATTAGTAGCAATCACTTTTCAGCCAATGAATATTAGTAGGAAGTGCACAACTAATACCGCAGTACTATTTTCAATTTAAAGGGACATGAAACACAAAAATGTATTTGATAATTCAGATAGAAGATACAATTTTAAACAACTTTCCAGTTTACTTATATTATCTAATCTAGCTCGTTTTCTTTATATCCTTTGTAAAAAAGAAAGCCTACGTAGGCTCAGGAACTGGGGACCAGCTGCTGATTGGTGACTGTATATTTCATTTCTCTTATAATTGGCTTAACGATGTGTTCAGCTAACTCCCATAGTGCAAGAGCAGCAATGCACTATGGGAGCTAGCTGAACACATCGTTAAGCCAATTAACTTCTGTTATCAATTTTGCTTCATTCTCTTGCTGCATTCAAGAATACCAAGAGAATGAAGCAAAATTGATAACAGAAGTTAATTGGAAAGTTATTGAAAATGGTATGCTCTATCTCAATCATGAAAGAAACATGTTGGGTTTAATATCCCTTTAAAAGGACAGTAAATATTTTTTAAAATTATAGTGCAATTGTATGCTCTTTCAAACAATGTGTGAATAGGAGGTAAACAAAACAAAAAAAAAAGATTCATCACTCCAGAAAACAAGTTTCCAGTGCTTCATAGTCCAGTGGCGGTTAGCGGTTTACGTCACTTCAGCGGACGCTTGGCATTGCGCATGTTATTGTGAGGCTTGTGTACACTGATCGAGCATGGAAACTCATTTTATGAAGCTTCTAGAGGCAGTTTGAAACTCTGTAGTGAGCGTTGCAACAGATGATAGGTGTTTTTTACTCTCTACACTTGTTAGCAGCAACACTATTAGTTTGCATGGTCTGCCACTTTGTGACTTGTTGCTCCTAAATGCTTACACTTCACAATAATAGCGCTTAAAGGGACAGTCTACACCTTAGTCAACTTAAGTCTTACCTTAGATTAAGCTGCAAATAGTCTCCTGCACCTTTTCTATATCATGCAGCGGGAACAGTGAAACTGTTAATTATAAAATGAATATTGTTTCTGGCCACTTTTAAATGGCTACCAGGCTTCACCCACTGATGACATCACGATCTGGGCTGCATATGGCATCCAATCACAAAAGGTTCACCAGTTGGATTCAACAGACTGTCAATACAAGTCAGCAGAATGCCTAGATGCAGCCCAGATTGTGATGTCATCCGTAGGCGGAGCTTGGCAGCCATTTTCAAAGTGATCAGAAACAATATTCATTTTAAAATAACTTTTTTTTAACCATTCCTGCTACATGATATAGAAAGGGCTGCAGGAGGCTATTTACAACTTAATCTAAGGTAAAACTTTAAGATGACTAATGTGTAGACTGTCCCTTTAAGGTTGAAGGAGGCAGATCTAGTAAGGCAGAAATTTCCCAAACTGATTGGTGCAAATGTGGCATCCTATCAGTGACACATTTAATACACTTTACTCTTCAGTAACATGCATTGTAATTCCATATTTGTCTATGGAGAATTCATGGCTATATGCTGGATTGTATGCACCTGTTAGCACTGGGTGTGGCTGACACACCTGAACTCAATAAATCGAAGGGTGTCCTCATACTTTTGGTAACAGTTTACCAAGAGAACAAAGTAAATTTGCTAACAGACGTAAATTAAAAGTTATGTTTAAACTGCATGCTCTATCCCTTTAATCAGGAGAGTTTTCATTTTACCTTTCCAGTCCCTTCAACAAATAAATATGTTAACATATTTAAAGGGAGATCAAACCTCAAATTTTTCATTTATAATTCAGATAGATCATACTATTTGAAACAACTTTCCAATTTACTTCTAGTATCTAATTTGCTTCATTCTCATTGTATCCTTGGTTGAAGGAGCAGCAGTGCACTACTGGGAGTTAGCTGATGACAAGATGCATATTTGTGCAACCACCAATCAGCACCTTCTGAGCCTACCTTGGTATACTTTCCAACAAAGAATACAAAGAGAATGAAACAAATTAGATAATACAAATAAATTTAAAGGTTATTTAAACTGAATGCTCTATCTGAATTATAAAAGAAAAAAATGTGTTTCATGTCCATTTAAAAGGATACTAAACCCATATTTTATCTTTCATGATTCAGATAGAGCGTGCAATTTTAAGCAACTTTCTAATTTACTCCTATTATCAATTTTTCTTCGTTCTCTTGCTATCTTTATTGAAAAAGCTGAAATGTAAGCTTAGGAGCTGGCCCATTTTTGGTTCAGAACCTGGGTAGCGCTTGCTGATTCGTGGCTAAATGTAGCAAAACAATCAGCAAACTATATCCAGGTGCTGAACCAAAAATGGGCCGGCTCCTAACCTTACTTTGCTTCATTTAAAGTATCCCTTTAAATAGTGTTATTTAATTAACTGATAGAAGTTGGTAATGTGGAATACAAAAATACAAGAAAAAGTTAGTGATACTGGTAATGTTAAATTATTTAAAGGGACATAAGTACCCAAATGTTTCTTGGATGATTCAGATAGAGCATACACTTTTAAAGAACTTTCCAATTTACTTCTGGTAATAAATTTGCTTCATTAAATTTGTGGGAGCAGTAATGCACTTCTTGGACTAAGCTGAGCACATTTAGTGAGCTGATGACTAGAGGTATATAGGTGCAACCACCAATCACCAGCTAGCTTCCAGTAGTCTATTGCTGCTCCCGAGCCTACCTATGTCGGCTTTTCAACAAAGAATATTAAGAGAACAAAGTGAATTAAGTAATATAAGCAAATTAAAAACTTGTAAAAAAAAAAAAAGCATGTTCTATCTGAATAATAAAGGTTTGTTTTTGACTGCCCCTTTAAATGAAGTACAATTTACTAGAATGAAAAAAAGTTTTAACAGGTAATTAAACCTGGTGCTTCCATCTCTAATAAATAGAGACAAAAATTAAAATAAGAGGAGACAGGAGATTTTTGTGCACCCAAAACGCCTAAAATTTAACTTTTATCAATAGTTTTAAAGGGACATTCCGGACCAAAATGCACATTGATGAAATATACCTTTGAAAAGAAACATATTTGTAATATAAATGTATTGGCAAAAATGCTTCTAGTAAAAGTTATCACTGTTTTAGTGTTAACATTTTCTCTGCACGTGCATGTGAAGCTATCTAGATATTCTTAGTGCTCCAGCATTGTAAATACTGCAGCTGCTCAGAGCACAAGTGGGGCTTGTATCATGTCAGCAATTAACAAATTGAGTCATTACCAGATGGAACAAGCACCTTAGGCTCTCTGAGCAACTGCTGTGTTTAAAATGCTGGTGCACGGTGCATACTTACATACACCTTTTAAACAGCTATAGATTGTATTAGAAGCATTTGTGCTAATACATCTATATTACAAAAATGCTTCTATTCAAAACTGAAATGCATTTATGTGAATTCTAATTTTGGCTGGAATGTCCCTTTAACATGTTTATGAATATAAAAAAATCTATCTGATATATAAAGTCACAAAGAAAGAATTATACACATTTATATTTTTAAAAGGTTTATCATTTGGATGCAATAAAAACTCTGTTATTTGAAAATTACCAATGTTTAAGCCTCAGTAATTAAATTAATGCATCCAAACTAATTCAACTCTAAATGTATCAGGACAAATTAATTCTAACTGTAAAGGATATTATTATGTTTTAGGAAATAGATATAACCGAAAATATTCCTGTTGCTAATATTTTCATCTTTTAAAGATGCCTTGAAGCATCTTCATCTTAAGATTTATTGTTAATAAATGTTTATGAAACTGATGAGCGTTGCATGTAGTACTGTGATTACAGCAACCAATTACTGCCATCAAAAATTGGAACATATTATTGTTATTTTCATTGAATCCAGTAAGTCTGCCAATTTAAGTTTGTTGTGGATATGTTGACAGTACATTCTTCATGAGGCATTTTGTTATCAGTTGTACAAAATAAATTTAAATGTTTATTTATATATATATTAAAGGGACAGTAAACACCCCATATAAACTTACTTTATTGAAAAGATCTTATCCTGCTGAGTAGTCCTTAACTTTTCAATTTGCTTCCTCAAATAGTATTGTGTCCCATCTACATTTTAAATATTGAATCCAGACTGTTAGTTATGGCCCCCAAACTCAGCCCCTATGGATAAATCTAGCTTACTGTAGTTATTCATGCCCCTCTTAGATGCGACTCGCAAATCAGTTACTTCTGCAGTTCACGCACTGTTGCGCTTGTGTCATCATTTATCATCACACGCCGACTGCCGAATTTGCGAATGCGCAATCTCCAGGGGGAACTAATAATCCGGAACCATCTGTACACAATTTATTTGTGAACCGCATTTACCACCAGCGCACAAAGAAAATAAAAAAAAAAGGTGTCTGCTGCTGAAAGTGTTCCGTGCACATCCGGTTATGAAGAGAATGGAAAAAAAACAAAATTTATGCTTACCTGATAAATTCCTTTCTCCTGTAGTGTGGTCAGTCCACGGGTCATCATTACTTCTGGGATATTAACTCCTCCCCAACAGGAAGTGCAAGAGGATTCACCCAGCAGAGCTGCTATATAGCTCCTCCCCTCTACGTCACACCCAGTCATTCGACCGAGAACCAACGAGAAAGGAGAAGCCAAAGGGTGCAGTGGTGACTGGAGTATAATTTAAAAATTTTTGACCTGCCATAAAAAACAGGGCGGGCCGTGGACTGACCACACTACAGGAGAAAGGAATTTATCAGGTAAGCATAAATTTTGTTTTCTCCAACATAGGTGTGTCCGGTCCACGGCGTCATCCTTACTTGTGGGATATTCTCTTCCCCAACAGGAAATGGCAAAGAGCCCAGCAAAGCTGGTCACATGATCCCTCCTAGGCTCCGCCTACCCCAGTCATTCTCTTTGCCGTTGTACATCGTGGCGCTTCCTTTCGGATTAGCCACTGCTCCAAGGATTTTCACAAAGGTACTAGGGTCCCTTCTAGCGGTGCTAAGACCAAGGGGCATTGCAGTAGTACCTTACTTGGACGACATTCTGATTCAAGCGTCGTCCCTTCCTCAAGCAAAGGCTCACACGGACATAGTCCTGGCCTTTCTCAGATCTCACGGATGGAAAGTGAACGTGGAAAAGAGTTCTCTATCTCCGTCGACAAGGGTTCCCTTCTTGGGAACAATAATAGACTCCTTAGAAATGAGGATTTTTCTGACAGAGGCCAGAAAAACGAAACTTCTAAACTCTTGTCAAACACTTCATTCCGTTCCTCTTCCTTCCATAGCGCAGTGCATGGAAGTAATAGGTTTGATGGTAGCGGCAATGGACATAGTTCCTTTTGCGCGCATTCATCTAAGACCATTACAACTGTGCATGCTCAGTCAGTGGAATGGGGACTATACAGACTTGTCTCCGAAGATACAAGTAAATCAGAGGACCAGAGACTCACTCCGTTGGTGGCTGTCCCTGGACAACCTGTCACAAGGAATGACCTTCCGCAGACCAGAGTGGGTCATTGTCACGACCGACGCCAGTCTGATGGGCTGGGGAGCGGTCTGGGGATCCCTGAAAGCTCAGGGTCTTTGGTCTCGGGAAGAATCTCTTCTACCGATAAATATTCTGGAACTGAGAGCGATATTCAATGCTCTCAAGGCTTGGCCTCAGCTAGCAAAGGCCAAGTTCATACGGTTTCAATCAGACAACATGACGACTGTTGCGTACATCAACCATCAGGGGGGAACAAGGAGTTCCCTGGCGATGGAAGAAGTGACCAAAATCATTCAATGGGCGGAGACTCACTCCTGCCACCTGTCTGCAATCCACATCCCAGGAGTGGAAAATTGGGAAGCGGATTTTCTGAGTCGTCAGACATTACATCCGGGGGAGTGGGAACTCCATCCGGAAATCTTTGCCCAAATTACTCAACTGTGGGGCATTCCAGACATGGATCTGATGGCCTCTCGTCAGAACTTCAAGGTTCCTTGCTACGGGTCCAGATCCAGGGATCCCAAGGCAACTCTAGTAGATGCACTAGTAGCACCTTGGACCTTCAAACTAGCTTATGTATTCCCGCCGTTTCCTCTCATCCCCAGGCTGGTAGCCAGGATCCATCAGGAGAGGGCGTCGGTGATCTTGATAGCTCCTGCGTGGCCACGCAGGACTTGGTATGCAGATCTGGTGAATATGTCATCGGCTCCACCATGGAAGCTACCTTTGAGACGAGACCTTCTTGTTCAAGGTCCGTTCGAACATCCGAATCTGGTCTCACTCCAGCTGACTGCTTGGAGATTGAACGCTTGATCTTATCAAAACGAGGGTTCTCAGATTCTGTTATTGATACTCTTGTCCAGGCCAGAAAGCCTGTAACTAGAAAAATTTACCACAAAATATGGAAAAAATATATCTGTTGGTGTGAATCTAAAGGATTCCCTTGGGACAAGGTAAAGATTCCTAAGATTCTATCCTTTCTTCAAGAAGGATTGGAGAAAGGATTATCTGCAAGTTCCTTGAAGGGACAGATTTCTGCCTTGTCTGTGTTACTCCACAAAAAGCTGGCAGCTGTGCCAGATGTTCAAGCCTTTGTTCAGGCTCTGGTTAGAATCAAGCCTGTTTACAAACCTTTGACTCCTCCTTGGAGTCTCAACTTAGTTCTTTCAGTTCTTCAGGGGGTTCCGTTTGAACCCTTACATTCCGTTGATATTAAGTTATTATCTTGGAAAGTTTTGTTTTTGGTTGCAATTTCTTCTGCCAGAAGAGTTTCAGAATTATCTGCTCTGCAGTGTTCTCCTCCTTATCTGGTGTTCCATGCAGATAAGGTGGTTTTACGTACTAAACCTGGTTTTCTTCCAAAAGTTGTTTCTAACAAAAACATTAACCAGGAGATAGTCGTGCCTTCTTTGTGTCCGAAACCAGTTTCGAAGAAGGAACGTTTGTTGCACAATTTGGATGTTGTTCGCGCTCTAAAATTCTATTTAGATGCTACAAAGGATTTTAGACAAACATCTTCCTTGTTTGTTGTTTATTCTGGTAAAAGGAGAGGTCAAAAAGCAACTTCTACCTCTCTCTCTTTTTGGATTAAAAGCATCATCAGATTGGCTTACGAGACTGCCGGACGGCAGCCTCCTGAAAGAATCACAGCTCATTCCACTAGAGCTGTGGCTTCCACATGGGCCTTCAAGAACGAGGCTTCTGTTGATCAGATATGTAGGGCAGCGACTTGGTCTTCACTGCACACTTTTACCAAATTTTACAAGTTTGATACTTTTGCTTCTTCTGAGGCTGTTTTTGGGAGAAAGGTTTTGCAAGCCGTGGTGCCTTCCATTTAGGTGACCTGATTTGCTCCCTCCCTTCATCCGTGTCCTAAAGCTTTGGTATTGGTTCCCACAAGTAAGGATGACGCCGTGGACCGGACACACCTATGTTGGAGAAAACAGAATTTATGTTTACCTGATAAATTACTTTCTCCAACGGTGTGTCCGGTCCACGGCCCGCCCTGGTTTTTTAATCAGGTCTGATAATTTATTTTCTTTAACTACAGTCACCACGGTATCATATGGTTTCTCCTATGCAAATATTCCTCCTTAACGTCGGTCGAATGACTGGGGTAGGCGGAGCCTAGGAGGGATCATGTGACCAGCTTTGCTGGGCTCTTTGCCATTTCCTGTTGGGGAAGAGAATATCCCACAAGTAAGGATGACGCCGTGGACCGGACACACCGTTGGAGAAAGTAATTTATCAGGTAAACATAAATTCTGTTTTCTCCTATTAAGTGTGGTCAGTCCACGGGTCATCATTACTTCTGGGATACCAATACCAAAGCTAAAGTACACGGATGACGGGAGGGACAGGCAGGCTCTTTATACGGAAGGAACCACTGCCTGAAGAACCTTTCTCCCAAAAACAGCCTCCGAAAAAGCAAAAGTGTCAAATTTGTAAAATTTGGAAAAAGTATGAAGAGAAGACCAAGTTGCAGCCTTGCAAATCTGTTCAACAGAAGCCTCATTCTTAAAGGCCCAAGTGGAAGCCACAGCTCTAGTAGAATGAGCTGTAATTCTTTCAGGAGGCTGCTGTCCAGCAGTCTCATAGGCTACACGTATTATGCTACGAAGCCAAAAAGAGAGAGAGGTAGCCGAAGCTTTTTGACCTCTCCTCTGACCAGAATAAACGACAAACAGGGCAGACGTTTGTCGAAAATCCTTAGTTGCCTGTAGATAAAATTTCAGGGCATTGACTACATCTAGATTGTGTAGAAGACGTTCCTTCTTCGAAGAAGGATTAGGACACAAAGATGGAACAACAATCTCTTGATTGATATTCCTGTTAGTGACCACCTTAGGTAAGAACCCAGGTTTAGTACGCAGAACTACCTTGTCTGAATGAAAAATCAGATAAGGAGAATCACAATGTAAGGCAGATAACTCAGAGACTCTTCGAGCCGAGGAAATAGCCATTAAAAACAAAACTTTCCAAGATAACAGCTTGATATCAATGGAATGAAGGGGTTCAAACGGAACACCCTGTAAAACATTAAGAACTAAGTTCAAACTCCATGGTGGAGCAACAGTTTTAAACACAGGCTTGATCCTAGCTAAAGCCTGACAAAAAGCTTGAACGTCCAGAACCTCTGACAGACGTTTGTGTAAAAGAATGGACAGAGCTGAAATCTGTCCCTTTAAGGAACTAGCGGATAAACCCTTTTCTAAACCTTCTTGTAGAAAAGACAATATCCTAGGAATCCTAACCTTACTCCATGAGTAACTCTTGGATTCGCACTAATATAAGTATTTACGCCATAGTTTATGGTAAATCTTTTTGGTAACAGGCTTCCTAGCCTGTATTAAGGTATCAATTACTGACTCAGAAAACCCACGTTTTGATAAAATCAAGCGTTCAATTTCCAAGCAGTCAGCTTCAGAGAAATTAGATTTTGATGTTTGAAGGGACCCTGGATCAGAAGGTCCTGTCTCAGAGGCAGAGACCAAGGTGTACAGGATGACATGTCCACTAGATCTGCATACCAAGTCCTGCGTGGCCATGCAGGCGCTATTAGAATCACTGATGCTCTCTCCTGTTTGATTCTGGCAATCAATCGAGGAAGCATCGGGAAGGGTGGAAACACATAAGCCATCCCGAAGGTCCAAGGTGCTGTCAAAGCATCTATCAGAACCGCTCCCGGATCCTTGGATCTGGACCCGTAACGAGGAAGCTTGGCGTTCTGTCGAGACGCCATGAGATCTATCTCTGGTTTGCCCCAACGTCGAAGAATTTGGGCAAAAACCTCTGGGTGAAGTTCCCACTCCCCCGGATGAAAAGTCTGACGACTTAGGAAATCCGCCTCCCAGTTCTCCACTCCCGGGATGTGGATTGCTGACAGGTGGCAAGAGTGAGACTCTGCCCAGCGAATTATCTTTGATACTTCCATCATTGCTAGGGAGCTTCTTGTCCCTCCCTGATGGTTGATGTAAGCTACAGTCGTGATGTTGTCCGACTGAAACCTGATGAACCCCCGAGTTGTTAACTGGGGCCAAGCCAGAAGGGCATTGAGAACTGCTCTCAATTCCAGAATGTTTATTGGCAGGAGACTCTCCTCCTGATTCCATTGTCCCTGAGCCTTCAGAGAATTTCAGACAGCACCCCAACCTAGTAGGCTGGCGTCTGTTGTTACAATTGTCCAGTCTGGCCTGCTGAATGGCATCCCCCTGGACAGATGTGGCCGAGAAAGCCACCATAGAAGAGAATTTCTGGTCTCTTGATCCAGATTCAGAGTAGGGGACAAGTCTGAGTAATCCCCATTCCACTGACTTAGCATGCACAATTGCAGCAGTCTGAGATGTAGACGTGCAAAGGGTACTATGTCCATTGCCGCTACCATTAAGCCGATAACCTCCATGCATTGAGCTACTGACGGGTGTTGAATGGAATGAAGGACACGGCATGCATTTTGAAGCTTTGTTAACCTGTCTTCTGTCAGGTAAATCTTCATTTCTACAGAATCTATAAGAGTCCCCAAGAAGGGAACTCTTGTGAGTGGAAAGAGAGAACTCTTCTTTTCGTTCACCTTCCATCCATGCGACCTTAGAAATGCCAGTACTAACTCTGTATGAGACTTGGCAGTTTGAAAGCTTGAAGCTTGTATCAGAATGTCGTCTAGGTAAGGAGCTACCGAAATTCCTCGCGGTCTTAGTACCGCCAGAAGAACACCCAGAACCTTTGTGAAGATTCTTGGAGCCGTAGCCAATCCGAATGGAAGAGCTACAAACTGGTAATGCCTGTCTAGGAAGGCAAACCTTAGATACCGGTAATGATCTTTGTGAATCGGTATGTGAAGGTAAGCATCCTTTAAATCCACTGTGGTCATGTACTGACCCTTTTGGATCATGGGTAAGATTGTCCGAATAGTTTCCATCTTGAACGATGGAACTCTTAGGAATTTGTTTAGGATCTTTAAATCCAATATTGGTCTGAAGGTTCCCTCTTTTTTGGGAACCACAAACAGATTTGAGTAAAACCCTTGTCCTTGTTCCGACCGCGGAACCGGATGGATCACTCCCATTAGTAAAAGATCTTGTACACAGCGTAGAAACGCCTCTTTCTTTATTTGGTTTGTTGACAACCTTGACAGATGAAATCTCCCTTTTGGGGGAGAGGATTTGAAGTCCAGAAGATATCCCTGAGATATGATCTCTAACGCCCAGGGATCCTGGACATCTCTTGCCCAAGCCTGGGCGAAGAGAGAAAGTCTGCCCCCCACTAGATCCGTTTCCGGATCGGGGGCCCTCAATTCATGCTGTCTTAGGGGCAGCAGCAGGTTTCCTGGCCTGCTTGCCCTTGTTCCAGGACTGGTTAGGTCTCCAGCCTTGTCTGTAGCGAGCAACAGCTCCTTCCTGTTTTGGTGCAGAGGAAGTTGATGCTGCTCCTGCTTTGAAATTACGAAAGGAACGAAAATTAGATTGTCTAGCCTTAGGTTTGGCTCTGTCTTGAGGCAGGGCATGGCCTTTACCTCCTGTAATGTCAGCGATAATTTCTTTCAACCCGGGCCCGAATAAGGTCTGCCCTTTGAAAGGTATGTTAAGTAATTTAGATTTAGAAGTAACGTCAGCTGACCAGGATTTTAGCCACAGTGCTCTGCGTGCCTGAATGGCGAATCCGGAATTCTTAGCCGTAAGTTTAGTTAAATGTACTACGGCATCCGAAATAAATGAATTAGCTAGCTTAAGTGTCTTAAGCTTGTTTGAAATCTCATCTATAGTTATTGAGTCAAGAGTCTCTTCCAGGGACTCGGACCAAAAAGCGGCCGCGGCCGTGACAGACGCAATACATGCAAGGGGTTGCAATATAAAACCTTGTTGAACAAACATTTTCTTAAGGAAACCCTCTAATTTTTTATCCATTGGATCTGAAAAGGCACAGCTATCCTCCACCGGGATAGTGGTACGCTTAGCCAGAGTAGAAACCGCTCCCTCCACCTTAGGGACCGTCTGCCATAAGTCCCGTGTGGTGGCGTCTATTGGAAACATTTTTCTAAACACAGGAGGGGGGGAAAAAGGTACACCGGGCCTATCCCACTCCTTAGTAATTATCTCTGTAAGCCTCTTAGGTATAGGAAATACGTCAGTACTCGCCGGTACCGCATAGTATCTATCCAGCCTACATAATTTCTCTGGGATTGCAACGGTGTTACAATCATTTAGAGCTGCTAATACCTCCCCTAACAGTACACGGAGGTTTTCGAGTTTAAACTTAAAATTAGAAATGTCTTAATCCATTCTATTGGGATCAGAACCGTCACCTGCTGATTGAAGCTCTCCGTCCTCATGTTCAGCATACTGTGACGCAGTATCAGACATGGCCCTATTATCAACAGCGCACTCTGTTCTCACCCCAGAGTGATCACGCTTACCTATTAGTTCTGGTAATTTAGCCAAAACTTCAGTCATAACATTAGCCATATCCTGTAATGTGATTTGTAATGGCCGCCCTGATGTACTCGGCGCCACAATATCACGCACCTCCCGAGCGGGAGATGCAGGTACTGACACGTGAGGTGAGTTAGTCGGCATAACTCTCCCCTCGTTGTTTGGTGAAATATATTCAATTTGTACAGATTGACTTTTATTTAAAGTAGCATCAATGCAATTAGTACATAAATTTCTATTGGGCTCCACTTTGGCTTTAGCACATATAGCACAGAGATATTCCTCTGAATCAGACATGTTTAACACACTAGCAAATAAACTAGCAACTTGGAAATACTTTCAAAGTAATTTACAAATAATATGAAAGTGTACTGTGCCTTTAAGAAGCACAGAAAAAGTTATGACAGTTGAGAAATAATAAACTGAGAAACTATAACATCAAATCTTTTCCGGTAAAAACACAATTTTAGCAAAGGATTGCCCCCATTAGTAATGGATAACTAACCCTGATAGCAGAAAAAAAGTACAGAAATAAACGTTTTTTTATCACAGTCAGCTACAATCTCACAGCTCTGCTGTGAGTGATTACCTCCCTCAAAATAAGTTTTGAAGACCCCTGAGCTCTGTAGAGACGAACCGGATCATGCAGGGAAGACAAGAGACTTCTGACTGAATTTTTTGATGCGTAGCAAAAGCGCCAAAATAGGCCCCTCCCCCTCACACACAACAGTGAGGGAGATCAGTAAACTGTCTTAAATTAAATAAAACGACTGCCAAGTGGAAAAAAAAAAACTGTGCCCAAAACATTTTTTTTCACCCAGTACCTCAGAAAATTAAACGATTTAACATGCCAGCAAAAACGTTTAACATCAAATAAATGAAATGTCATTAGAAAGCCTGTTGCTAGTCACTGCAAATTAGGCTAAAGTCTTATGCATACAGTATTATCCCAGTGAAGTGCCATTCCCCAGAATACTGAAGTGTAAATATACATACGTGACAGCCTGATACCAGTTGCTACTACTGCATTTAAGGCTGAATTTACATTATATCGGTATAGCAGAATTTTCTCAGTCAATTCCATTGTCAGAAAATAATATGCTGCTACATACCTCTTTGCAGATTAACCTGCCCGCTGTCCCCTGATCTGAAGTTTACCTCACTCCTCAGATGGCCGAGAACAGCAATATGATCTTAACTACGCCGGCTAAAATCATACAAAAAACTCAGGTAGATTCTTCTTCAAATTCTACCAGAGAAGGAACAACACACTCCGGTGCTGTTATAAAATAACAAACTTTTGATTGAAGGTATAAAACTAAGTATAATCACCACAGTCCTCTCACACATCCTATCTATTCGTTGGGTGCAAGAGAATGACTGGGAATGGCAGTTAGGGGAGGAGCTATATAGCAGCTCTGCTGGGTGAATCCTCTTGCACTTCCTGTTGGGGAGGAGTTAATATCCCAGAAGTAATGATGACCCGTGGACTGACCACACTTAACAGGAGAAAAGTGCGCATGCGCATCGCATTAACAGTTACGTCGATATGTCATCTTCACTGCGTGATGACAGATTGGAACGGATCGTGAGCGAGCAGAGCTTTTGAAAATAAAATATAGACAGGGTGAAGGGAGGAGGAGTTAAGGGGCCATTTTGGAGTGAAAGATAGAGATGGTAACGATAACGATTCTGACAGCTGATGATGTTATTCACTATTGGGGGTATGTGTAAATTGTTTCATTGGTTATGTTGTTTATGAACAAATCGACTTGTTAGTGGTATTTACTGTCCCTTTAAATATATTGTATTATGTCGACACATTGAGTAAAAGTCACACACCTGCTATATATTTTGATTACACAAGATGCAAGTCAGTAATCACACAAGCTATACATCGTAAGATGGATTCCCCTCTAGCCCCAAAAAATGTGTTTTACAAACAAAACTATTCTTTTCCTTTCATTTCCAAGTTAAGCGAATTGGTAGCTGATCAGACTGACTAAACAAGGGATGGAGAAATGTAAGAATTAGTTGATAAAATAATTTTTTTGTATGAGAATTTTTTTTATATATTTTTATATATTTAGAAAGACAAACACATTTGTAAGCACACACAAAAACTGTGTATACACATACATTAGTAATAAAAATATTAAGAGTATTTTTATATATATATACTAGGCGATAAGTAGGCTGACCATATTGCCGCTTTAAAAAGGGACACATATGAAAAATACATATGTCAGAGCTGTTTTCAGGGCTGTTTAAAGAAATGGTTTTGTATAAGAACCCTCACATATGTATTTTTCATATGTGTTCCTTCTTAAAGCGGCAATATGGTCAGCCTAGCGATAAGCCTGCCGAGAGAGCAGTCTATTTTAAAAAAAAAAGCTACAAACCCCAAAGATAAAATTACACAAAATTAAAAATGTAAAATTACAGAAAATAATAAACAAAGCTATCCAAAATAAAAAAATTAAACCTAAACTAATACCCCTATAAAAATTCCCCCTTAAAAGGGCTTTTGTATGGCATTGCCCTAAGTCAGTGATTTTTAACCTTTTTTTTGCCATGGCACACTTTTTTACATTAAAAAATCCTGTGGCACACCACCATCCCAAAATTTTTAAAAAAATCACACATTGTAGCCTAATACAGCATATATATATACACATACACACAAACAAACACATACTGTCTGTATTGTGCTGTTATGCCATGCCTCCTACAAACTACCCCTGCACTGGGAGTAAAAAACAAGCAAAGTTTAAAAAATATGTCACACTGTTGTCAGTCTGCCGTGGCACACCTGAGGATCTCTCACGGCACACTAGTGTTCCACGGCACACTGGTTGAAAAACACTGCCCTAAGTCACTGGTTTTCAAACCTGTCCTCAGTTCTTCCTAACAGGGCACATTTTGAAGATATCTGAACTGGAGCACAGGTGAAATAATCAGCTGATAACTAAACATGGTTATTTTACCTGCTCTCATCCAAGGTAATCCAGAAAACCTTGACCGTTGGGGAGGCCTGAGGGAAGGTTTGAAAACCAGTTAAACAGCTCTTTTACCTAAACAATTTACCAATTACCCCCTAACAGTAAAAAACCCCAAACCCCTCAAAATATAAAAAAACTAAAGGGGCATTTGTATGGGCTTTTCCCTTAAAGGGGCATTAAGCTCTTTTACTGCCCTTAAAAGGGAAATCAGCTCTTTTCCAGCCCAAAAATCCCTAATCTAAAAAAAAAAGCCACCACAAAAAAAAAAAAAAAAAAGCCTAAAACTAAGCCCCAAATAGCTACTCACCGTTCTTGAAGTCCGGCGGTGAAGGTCTTCTTCCAGGCAGCTCCATCATCTTCTTTCTTCATCTGTAACGAAGGTGGCGCGGAGCAGAGGTGCGGAGCTGTCTTCCCCGATGCGTAGATCCTCAATGGCGGCGGTCTTTGTCGGTGGTGTGGAGGCTCTTCCTTATCCGATGTCCGACGTACACTGAAGATTGAATGCAAGGTACCGCGCATTCAAATTGGGGTACCTTGCATTCCTATTGGCTGAAATTTTCAAATCAGCCAATAGGATTAGAGCTACTGAAATCCTATTGGCTGTTCAAATCAGCCAATAGGGTTTCAGTAGCTCTCATCCTATTGACTGATTTCAAAATTTCAGCCAATAGGAATGCAAGGTACCCCAATAAATATGGGGTACCTTGCATTGAATCTTCAGTGTTCGATGGACGATCGCATGAAGAGGAGCCTCCACGCGGCTGAGGACTGCCGCAGCTGAAGACCGCCACTGAAGACCGCCGCTGAGGATCCGTGCATCGGTGAAGCCAGCTCCGCACCTCCGCTCTGCGCTGCCTTCGCTACGGATGAATATAGAAGATGATGGAGCCGCCAGGAAGAAGACGTTCTCCTTAGTTTTAGGATTTTTTTATTTTTTTTATTTTTAAGATTAGGGGTTTAATGAGCTGTAAAAGAGCTGATTGCCATTTTAAGTGCAGTAAAAGAGCTGAATGCCCTTATAAGGGCAATGCCCATACAAATGCCTCTTTAGGGGGCAATGGGTAGTTTAGTTTTTTTTTTAGTGTTAGTTTTTTTATTTTGGGGGGTTTGGTGGGTGGGGCGTTTTTAGTGTTAGGGGGGACTTAGAATGTTTTAAATGTAAAAGAGCTGTTTAACTTAGGGCAATGCCCTACAAAAGGCCCTTTTAAGGGCTATTGGTAGTATAGTTTAGATTAGGGAGGTGATTTTGGGGGGGGGGGGGCCTTTTTATTTTCATAGGGATTAGTCTTAACTTTTTAAATTTTTGATAATTTTGTTTATTTTTTCTGTAATTTTAGAGTTTTTTTAGTTTTTGTAATTTTAGATTATTTTTTTGTAACTTAATGTTAGGTTTTATTATTTTAAGTGTAATTTAGCATTGGGATTAATTTAGGTGTTGTTAGGTTAGGGGGCTTAATTAAATTATTTATTTGTGTTGTGGGGGGTTGGCGGTATAGGAGTTAATAGGTTAATTATGTTTATTGCAATGTGGGGGTTTGTCGGTTTAGGGGTTAATAGGAGAATTAGGTTTATTGCGATGTGGGGGTTTGACAGTTTAGGAGTTAGTAGCTTAATTTGGTTTATTGTGATGTGGGGGTTTGGCGGTTTAGGGGTTAATAGGTTAATTAGGTTTATTGCGATGTGGGGGGTTGGCGGTTTAGTGGTTAGTATTTTAATTATGTTATTTGCGGATTAGGGGTTAATTACTTTATTATTTTCTTCATAAATGGAAAGAGTCCACAGCTGCATTTATTACTTTTTGGAAAAAAGAACATGGCCACCAGGAGGAGGCAAAGACACACCAGCCAAAGTCTTAAATACACCTCCCACTTCCCTCATCCCCCAGTCATTCTTTGCCTTTCGTCCCAGGAGGTTGGCAGAGAAGTGTCAGAAGTTTGTCTCTTATGGAGGGTAGTACTCTTCGGCATGGGACAGGAGTTTTAAGTAATCCTATCAGTCTCTCAGTGATGGCTTGGATGAAAGTTAGAGTCCGGAGATACAGGGAGAGTCTTTCTGCTAAACCATCCTGACTAAAAGCTTCACAAGCAATCGGCGTTGTCGAACTTCGCTTCGCTGCCTGCTTCTTTCTCTCAAGTCCATGGCGGAGGCGCTGCTACTATCAGTTACACTTGAAGGGCCTTGTTCCTGTTCCACGGCGTAGATTCCGTTAAGATCATTTCATTTTACTTTATCAGAATGTACTGTAACTCATTTGTTTCCTGTAAGGGCTATCTTGTGGGACTTATAAAAAAATATAAGGTCTCAGTGAGACTCCTTTGGTATCTTGGAATCGAGGGTTAATATCTCCTGAGGGGGATTATTGAACAGGGTTTTTTTTAAACATGTTTGTTATGTGATTCAATCTGCTTATATGTAGTGTTAACTGGGCTCCTGGCTTGGAACATAAAGGCCTTTGTAAGGGATGCAACCTTATGGTTGGGCGCGCTTTTTTTGGACTTTATGGTTCACCTTGTGACTGGGCGTGTTTACGATCTGGTCTTCCATTTCCGCATTCCTGACCGTGTGGTGACGGAAAAATTCTGGTCTGCCAGTGTCTGGTTCATAGGAGGTGGTGAGTGCACCAGCCATTGTGGGTGTCAGGTTCCATTTTGATTTTGTTTTCTTATAGTCCATATTATTATATTCTCTATCCAGTTATGGAGGATTCTGATGCTGAGACTTTCAGATTCAGATTATTCGACTTGTGAAGAATGCGAATTGGCCCCGTTGACACATGTCAATCAGTTATGTTCTGTATGCCGTACTAGAGCACCTTTTTCTTCGGGCTCGGGGAATCAAGGGACCGCTGAGCCATCCACCTCTGGGGGTTCTTTCCTTCCCTACCACTCCCTACTACTACACATGCGGGTAACCCAGATTATGTTTATCCCTCCTTGCAGGGCAGCTTTTTCCCCCCCGGAGGTCGCAGCACGTTTTCGCTTTCACATATTTTTGGCGATTATGCGTCTGCCAAGTCCAGACGTTTATTTTCCTTTTTTGCTCGTGCCCTATTGTGCCGGGTCTCCCGGCCTTGGGTGGGCCTATGCAGTTCCCTGCGGGTGTAGCTGTCCCTGAATGTTGTGCCTTTCGTTACAGAATAGTGCTCCTTCGCGTTTTACTCAGACACGTTTTTTTAGTTATTAGAGGACCCTATCCTTAACGGATATGGGAATCCGCAGTATTCTGCTTTGAATGGCTCACCTCATTAGACATGAGGGGATGACGTAATCTCCTGATTGTCGATTTATTGAGATCCTTCCCAGTTTTGTTGGAAGATCAGGGTTCCATTTGACTGGTCCTGCAGGTATGCCTGTTCTTCTTGGGCGTTAATCTACGGGTTGCCTTATATTTTCTTTTATCCGGTTAGGATGTCTTTTATTTTTAATTATATGTTTCCTTAGGGAACTTTCTCTGGGATCCATCCTCGCTGTTTACTTCTGCGGAAGTTTGTTACTGGACATGTTAATCCTATGTTTGTCTGTTATTCTCTTCCCCTCTGAGGGAGGATTTAGGCAGCATGACAGTTATGACCCTGTCTGCAGGCTGGTCCTGCTCGGGTTCAGTTCATCTGTCGTAACTTGTTCAGACACGTGGCGCCTGTTCTGCCTGGCTGGGCCGGTTGAGGCGCCGAGTGCTTACTTTATTATCAGTCCTTATTTAGCCTTCAAACTGGTTGACTGGGTCAGTGGAGTTCCACTGCGTCACTCTCTTTTCCTTCTGATACTCTTGGGACCAAGTGTGTGCTTCCTCACGTGAGAGGATTGGGGGCTTAGCGCGTCCTTACTGCTGTCTTGGGCGGTTTGACCTTTCTGAGGCTCTGGGAAATTGTCCTTTCAGACTTGTTCCTTCCATGGTCCTTTTGGGGACAGGTTTTCCCTTCGGGAGATGGTTGATTTTGAGGACATTGGGGTCTCCTTTGGGCTCTGCTTAGGGTTCTTCCCCAAAGCTGGGGATGATCCGCATCTATTCCTCATATTGGAGGTGATGTGGAGACAAGCCTTGCTCGAGTGACTGTCCTCGAGGTATCCCCTTGCTTTGGACGTCTTGTGGCGGTTCGAACACCTATGGGCTCTAGTGTCTTGGTTCGAGATGCCTTAGCTCCTTTGGGGTGTTTGACTTCTGCAAGGGGTGGTCTCTTCCTTGGGTCAGGACTTGCAAGGTGTTCTCGTTATCTGGGCTATTCTGGATATTAAATTGATATATATCAGACGGGGTGTTTGAGTTTCTTGGATATTGTTGTTTTTAAACAATTGGGGGCTCAGATCTGTTATCGCCCTGATTCTTCCGGTTGCTGAGGCTTTTGCTCAGCGTTTTCCCTTGTGGTTCCTGTTGCGGTTTCTTACCGGACTTTGCAGAATTTAGGGCGGGTTTGGGGCTCTCCACTTCCAGGGAACTTGGGCTATGACCTTTGGTCTGGCTAGATGACCTGGTCACAGTTGGCCAGGTTTTCTGAGGCAGATGCTCTTGGGGCTTGCCTTATGTTTATTGAACGGTTTCCCTTGGATAGTTTGCTGAGGTAACCTGATGACTTTGCGGTTCTGCAGGCAAAGGGTTTGCAGAGTATCTGCTGCAGCTATTGCACCTTGTCTGTGTGATAGCAGACTAATTTCTAAGGGGATTCCTTCCAAGTTCATCTACGTTGGAGATTGATCTCTTGTTCAGCCTATGGCCTTGTGTCCTGTGGGCAGGTGCTCTGTATTTAATGGCCCCTTTTTCTTAGGGAGGCTTGTTCTCCTCCTTATGGAGGTGTGGTCCTTGTCTTAGGACTTCTCCTGGATTCAGGAGGTGGAACAGAGGACTTAACCTATGTTGAAGAGTACATGCTCTCTGGGTTGTTCTGTTCTATCTGGAGTCTTGCTGGCTCTGTGTTGGGCCTTTTTTTGCTAGATTCTTCGGCCTTGTTGACTGTCTCTAAGGAGTTTCTGGTGGGCACCCGAGCCCCGTTGGAATGGCTGGGGCCATTCTTCTGCTCTTTTGTGAGCTGGTGGGGGGGTTCTTTTGTTCCCCTGTTTTCATACCTGCCGCAGCTTGGGCTGGGCCGGCTGGGAGTAGGTTCTGAGATTGTTGTTCATCTTCAGGGGTGCAGTGGGCCTTGTTGAGGTTCTGTGTTTCTCCCTTTTTGAGAACCTATGTGTCGGTCTGGCGGTTTGGATTGCCTGGAGTGTGCTCTCTGTCTTGGAGTTTTTGCAATCTGATGTCTTGTTTGGATGCTTTTTACTTCTCAGCAAGCATTTCTTTCTGTGTCACCCTGATGATGACTGAGTGTTCTTGACTCAGGTGTTTACCTCGTCTGGGTCTGCTACACATATTATATGTTTGAATACTTCAGTATTCTAAGTTCTGACGTTTTGAGGACTCCGTCTTCAGCTGTCTTTTTAGGGGCTTTCGCATGTTGTTGAGAGGAAATTTTTATCTGTTCCGATGCCCGGTCCTAATCCTTGTGGTTTTTGTTTGGTCTGGGCGTTGCCTCCCATTGTTTGTCAGGACCCATTTGGGTCTTTGTGAGCTGGGCTCATTCTGAGAGTTCTTCTTTTATGGAATTTGTGGTGACCTTTCGGTTTTCCTTTGTTTCTCCTTGCCCTATCCCTTTGGGAATTTTGTGTGGTTGGGGACCGACTGCTGGGCGACGGTGTCTCCTAGAGGACTGTTGGCTCAGTTGAGTCTGATTTTGCGATCTCTAGCTAGGCTTCTGGACTATCTGCGGATCAGTGTCCTTGGGGCCTTTTCTTTTCAATGTTTCTCGGCTTCGGACGAAGCAGGGTTTTGTTGGGTGGGGAGCTGTGGACTTCCATCTGAAGAAAATAAAATTATCAGGTATAATTGAAGTTTTTCTTCATAAATGGAAAGAGTCCACAGCTGAATTCATTACCCTAGCAGCTGTGGGTAAAGCCCGATGTACTGTAATTCCCCCATGTACACTATTTCTTTTGCCTGTGCCTGGGGGGGTTCAAGGAAGGCGCCCCACCAATCTTCTGGCATCCAGCCCAAATGAACCTTGGTAAATGAGGTTTACAAGGGAGGCTTCACTCTCCTTGAAACCCCAGGTGGAGGCAAAAAAGATAGTGAAGATGGGGGAATTACTGTTCATGTTATATGTTTGATGCGGTGACTCGATGCACTCTGAGGGGATTTATGATCCTGCATCGGGCTTTACCCACAGCCACTTGGGTAATGTCCATTTTACCCAGGTAATCCTAGGATTATGGATTTCTGACTTTACCCGTAACATATATTTAATACACACACACACTGACACACATTATATATACATACACACACTAATAATATATATATATAAAAAAAATGTGTGTGGGTGTGTATACATTTACACACAAAACAGAAACATTTTCAATGCTGCAAAAATTGCCTGCAAATATCACTAATTTATTTTAAATATTGGTTTTTTTTTGTGATAGCCAATGCAATTTAAATCTCACAAAAATAAAATGCTCTAATGCATCAGATAATTTTTTGCACTGTTATGTCTCTTTAAGAAAGTATTGATAAATAAACTGTAAGGCCTGTTTTTAACAATAACAATAATAATAATAATGTGTTACTGGATATTGTTGATGAAAAAGAATCTATCATGCATATGAAGGAACATGCTTGTAACATATTTGGACCAGAAGTGTTAAATGGGTATAAAAGCGCTAAAAGAAAATGCTCTGATATGTTAGAGCATTTTATTGCACTGTTGTTTATATATATTTATGTGTTTAACTCCTGTAAAGCGGTTAAATACATATTTAAAGTCAGCTCCAGAGCAGCAATGCACTGCTAGGAGCTAGCTGAATAGATCTGGTGAGCCAATAACAAGAGACAAATGTGTGTAGCCAACAATCACCAGCTAGTTCCCAGCAGTGCACGGCTATTGCTGAGGATATGTACATATTCTTTTCAACAAAGATAACTGAATAAGTATCAACACTGTGCCCGGATAAATGACCCAAAAATATGAATAAGGAGTTAGAAACTTAACTTCCAAAAAAATAAAAACATATAGATTCTGTAGATGGAGTTGTTCTATGTTTACACCTAAAAGAAAAGAGAATGGAGCAATCATAGCATGACCCTGTATGGTATTAATTATACACAATTGCTGTCAATTGACTCTTCACATTTAGAAGAGTTACCTTACCTCTAAGTATTCAATTAAAATCCCTTGTTAGTTTCTACCTCATAGATATATAGAATTACTGGGTTACACAAACACTAGGGTCTACTGGTTACGGGTGCGTTGTATGGCTTCTCACCAAGACTATTTCTCCCCTTCTAAGTAAGACCCCAACAAAAAATTTTATATTTTGTTGCCAAACTAGCAGTGAGTTTAATCCACTTGCTGCCAGCTGCACACACAGAGCAGTGATTAAACCCCATGTGTGTTAGTAACACACAGAGAGCAGACATGTAAACCACAGTGCCAGTAACTATCATAGAGCTGTACTTTAAAACATTTTAATTCTTATAAAATTAATAGAGCAGTTATTTAATCCACTCCTTTGTGTAACTGCAATTTATTTAGTTTCAACAAGACACAGATCAGATAATTAACCAGTCATTAAAAGTGGCTGGTTATTGCTACCACAAGCTCGCAGTAGCAATTAGCGCTCCGAAAATTAACCAGAGATCCGATCTTTGTTTTTTGTTTTTTTCTAAAAGTGCCCCAAATGCGCTCATGTAAATATATATGATTATATGCATATAATTATGTGTTTATATGTGTATATACACATATTAACACATAAATATATATTTTTATAGTGAAATTCATATATATTTAAAAATGCTGCCAATCGCTGCGCTACTTATCCCTGTCGCTGTGCGAGGTTCTGATGCCGTCTCTGACAGCATCAGAAGGAGGCTGGTATTACAAAGGTATTACAAAGTGGAGCAATAATATCGCTTGCACGCAAGCAATATTTAGCGCTCCACTTGTAATCTAGCCCTGTGTGTCTGTAACACTTGTAGTATGTAGATTTAGCCCTACTTGTTCCCACGAGCATTTGTTTAAAACAGTTTCTGGTAGTAACAAAAGAAGTAGCGATTTAAACTCTTTGCAGCAGTAACACATAAAGCAGCAATTTAATGTTTGTTGCCAACAACACGTAAACCTATATTCCTGTAGACAGTAGGACTTGTCAGTTCTTACATGTTCTCTTTTCTATTCATCCTGCTGTCTTGTATGTTGCACACATTCCTGATGCACAGTTCTTTATAGATATGGTGATACTAAATGATGACTGACCACCCATAAGTGGCAAACATGCATTGCATTATATTGCACTGGCCATCTTGTAAAGGGCTGGCATCTTATCTGTAAAAAAAACTCAGCAAATACAGGTGTCACACAGGGTTAATCATTCTAAATAAAGCATTTAAATGGCAGCAGCACAATCTTCTCCATAAAGTAATACATTGTATTCAAACATGCCGAAAGTTACAACAGCGTTTCAGTTTATCCAACCTTAAAGGGACAGGAGACCCCAAAATTATCTTTAATGATTTGGATGGAACATACAATTTTAAACAACTTTCCTTTGCTGTATTAATTTCTTATTCTTTGCTGAAGAAACAGCATTGCACAAATTGCAGCTAGCTGAACACAAATAGTTAGCCAATCACAAGAGACAAATGTGTGCAGGCACCAATCAGCAGATAGCTCCCACTTGTGTAATATATGTGTGTTTTCATTTTCAGCAAGGGTTACCAAGAGAACGAATCACATTTGAAAATAGAAGTTAATTTAAAACTGTCTTAAAATGACGTGCTCTATCAGAATCATGCACATTTAATTTTGACTTTCCTATCATGTTGCATCATTATTAAAGTGAATGTAAAGTAGAGCGTACTCACTCACGTCATAGGATAGAATTTAAAAAATTAGGCAGACTTTCATTCATCAAATTTGTACTATGTATTAATATTTTCAAATTTTTATCTTTTAATGCTATAACAATAAGCATCGTTCCTCCATCTGCCATATTGCTTGATTGATTGATTTACAAATGACGAATCTGCAATCCACTAATCGTTGTTTGCTCCCGGGGCGTTCAGCCTCTTTGCACAAACGTCACGCCCCGGGTGATTTGTCTTATGTCAATCAATTGAGAAATATATGCCGGATGGAAGAACGGCGCTTATCGTTATAACATTAAGAGGTAAAAATCTGAGAATATTAATAAAAAGTACAAATTTGATTAATGAAAGTCTGTATAATTTTTAAAATTCTATCCTATGACGCTCTACTTTACATTCACTTTAAGGTCAGAAAGACTGAAATGTTGTCGTAACTTTTGAAATGTTTCAGTAAAATGTATTACATTAAGGAGAAGATGGTGCTGCTGTCTTTTGAATGTTTCTATCAATGTGAAGGGCCCTATAGTGTGCACCTATAGTGATTAAGTGGTGCTGAACATTCTTTTTGGACTGTGATTATTAAATCTAAATGCCTAAAACCTTTGGGATTTTGCAGCGCCATACTCTGAGATTTTGCAGCGCCATACTCTGAGATTTTGCAGCGCCATACTCTGAGATTTTGCAGCGCCATACTCTGAGATTTTGCAGCGCCATACTATGAGATTATAGCCTCTGTAAATTCTCCTGAGTGAAGCAGCTTGTCTATAGTAGGGTGACCAGATCTGAGTGAGGAAAATGTCACACTTCATCGACTACACACAACTTACTCAAAATGAAAAGGATGAATTATTAGACTAGGTTTTGGTTGTAGCATTTCAAACTATTTATTTTAAATTAAATAATTATGAAAATAATAGCTGCCACTATTATCACTGCTATTATATAACAATTCCACATGCAATATTGCTGAAAAGATACAGATAACAATATATATCAGGCATAATCAACTGTAAGTCCTACCATTTGTAATTTACGGTAGCCACCTCGGCCATGTTTTCCTAGCCACTTATAAGTTACACATGCTGCAGGGTATGCAGGGAGGAACATGAATAATGCTGTTCAGGATCACTATTTGTGTGTTGTCCAGAGGTGCAATTCATGTTCCACCCTGCAGCATGTGTAACTCATAAGTGTCCAAGAAAAAAAATGGCTTAGGTGGCAACCCTAGTTGTAACTGATTTTTTTATATTTTATGATTAAAGGGACAGTCTAGTCAAAATTAAACTTTCATGAATCAGATAGGGCATGCAATTTTAAACAACTTTCCAATTCACTTTTATAATCAAAGTTGCCTTGTTCTTTTGGTATTCTTTGTTGAAAGCTAAACCTAGGTAGGCTCATGTGCTAATTTCTAAAACCTTGAAGACCGCTTCTTATTTCAATACATTTGGCAGTTTTTCACAGCTAGAGGACGTAAGTGCATGTGTGCCATATAGATAACATTGTGACCACGCCTGTGGATTTACAAGTGAGAGGGCACTGATTGGCTAAATGCAAGTCTGTCAAAAGAACTGAAATAAGGGGGCAGTCTTTAAAAGCTTAGATATAAGGTAATCACAGAGGTAAAAAGTATATTAATATAACAGTGTTGGTTATGCAAAACTGGGGAATGGTAAATAAAGGGATTATCTATCTTTTTAAACAATAACAATTCTGGAGTAGACTGTCCCTTTAAATAATATTTATTACATTTTAAATGCGTCAAGTTACATATATCAAGCAATAGTATTTTTTTTATATTTTAAAGGGTTTTTCTCCTACCTCTCACACACGCTAATACGTTTGGTAATATAAATATAATACAACACATATCATTTTTCAATAAAGTACATTAGTAGTTATTAACCATAAATTCACATAGTAATATCTCTGCTGTTCAACTCTCTCTCTCTCTCTCTCTCTCTCTCTCTGCTGTTCAGCCCTGTCTCTTCTTTTTAAACTCTTTCTAATGTTTAACTGCTCTATTATGTTCAATTGCTCTCTCTCTCTGCAGATTAAAGGGATAGTAAACGTTAAGAATAATGTTATATAATTCTGCACACAGTATTTGCAGATTTTGTAGTCTAAAGTTGGACTCTGCTCCAGGATCTACTGAGCGGGTCTTGGATATCCAAAGCGCTTTGCTGACTAGTCACAGCACGCCCGGTCGCACTATTGGACTAAATGTAGGTCGCTCCCGCTCTGGTCTAGTATAGGGAACGAGCTACATTTAGTCCAATAGCGCGACCGGACGTGCTGTGACTAGCCAGCAAGCCCGCAAAGCGCTTTGTATATCCAAGACCCGCTCAGTAGATCCTGGTGCGGAGTCCAACTTTAGACTACAAAATCTGCAAATACTTTTCATTTTTGAAGTTACCCCTAAAATAATGTTATATAATTCCGCACTGTGTGCAGAATTATATAACATTATTATGAATGTTTACTGTCCCTTTAATTCTGTCTCTGCTGCTCAACTTTCTCTTTGCTTACAAGTCGCCCTCTCCAACTCCCAATCAGACACCACCAAAAAGGTGTGCAGACTTCTCCCGCCCCCTTTTACACACATACACCACCGCAGCATGCAGGGAACTGTACTGTAGTTCTACAGCGCAGAATTAGCTACAAATAGCTTCAGATATTGCTTGCCATACCGCTGCAATGAACGTAAAAATAATAAGTGTAAGCGTTGCGCATTATATAATAAAAATTAAATATGTAAACATGACATAGTCATGATAAAAAAAGTCGGTAAACAATTCTAGGGACAAAGGGACAGTGTTAAAATACGGGACAATCCTGTTAAAAACTGGACATCTGGTCAGCTTAATATACAGGTATATAGAAAGTTTTGAGGATGATGTGAGAGTAATCTGCTATTCTGTATGTGATACTTTTTAATTTGCAATGTTATGACTAATATATGAGCCTGCATAGAGGCTTCTTTATTGCATTCCAAAATGTTGATATCTATAAAGCCTATGATTATTATAAAGATAATAGTATGATACAGATTCTAGCCGTTAGCCTGTCTGCGGGACCTCAGAATACAGCCGTTGATTACTTGTCTTTTGTGTGGTTTTCCTGTTTCCACTTCCCTGGCGCTATTGCAAATTAATATGCCAGCATTGTAGCACGTGCCAGTGGCCAGACATTTGCTTCCTGTTCTGACGCTACATCTTAGCATTCGGTAGACTAAGGTCTATAATATTTTAATTATACCCCCGAGATGAGATAAAAATTCTTTCTTGTTAAATCAGAGTCTTTATTAGTGGTAAAAACAGATCAATTTGACCTCCAATCCACAAAACTTGTAAAGTGAATTTAACAATAGTAAATATGTATTTAAATGATCCGTATTGTGACATTTATAGTGACAATTATATTTGGTTCAGTTAGGCCAAATTCCTATTAATTGCAATAAGATATTTATTAGACCTGAGCATCTGTTTTTCGGCAAATTTAAAAACAAAAACACATTTTTCCATATCTGTTGCCTTTGTTTGAAACCAATCAAGGAATTGCCCTTTTTATGAAAAACAAAGGAACTGATTAGATGTGAGAAAAAAAATATTTGATCCGTTAGTTAAAACCATTACTCTAAAGGCTTCAAAAAGTTGAAATATAAACTATTTTGGCAGAAAAGCCTCAAAAGTTACATTTTATAGTATTCAATAATAATTTAGTAATGGCCTTGTAAGTTTATTAATTCCGGTGTCAGCCTATAAGTATATAAGCTTCACATTTTGTTCTTGACCCATCCTGTCCCCATTAAAATTAAGTGCTGCTACTGACTTGTAGCAGTAGCTCGAGCTACTGCTTTAACTTTATTTAATTTGAAGCTGCTTTACAGCTGCTGCTCTGTTGCCCCAGAGACGTTCCCCATTGGAAATAGTGAACAAATAGATGTTCATTAATAAACAAAATCCAAATAACCCCCTTAAAGTGACATTAAGCACCTTGTAGAATAACTTATCAGCCAAGTCTAAATATTGTTTGTTAAAGGGACAGTAAACATCTTGAGCTCAATTATCTAAACCTCGCCAGATCAGATGTGGTTTTTCTCACCGACCTTCGCAGGGGCGAGTTAGCTCCCAATAGTGCATTGTTGCTCCTTCAATAAATGATACCAAGAGAATGAAGCAAAATTGGTAATATAAGTAAATTGGAAAGTTTTTGAAAAGGGCATGCTCTGTCTGAACATTGGGTTTCATATCTTTAAGACTTGGCTGATTTATTATATAGAAATACAACAGAAATTTCCTGTAATTACAAGGTGTTTACTGTCCCTTTAAAGCTAATTAAGGACTGATATGTAGCAGTTAGCCTTGAGAGGTCAGCATGGTGCATTTCCAGCTCTGATAACTAGAAAATCTACAAAATGTAGAGCTTATTAACATGTAAACGGAAGCAAAATAACTAAGCTATATTGCACAGTGGTTTAATTATGTATAACTAAACATTTCATTTTAAAAAACAATTTTTTTTTCTTCATGACAAATGATTCACCCTAAACATTTTTTTATTTCCGTGCACGTCTAATATTTATAGGGTTGAGTCTCTTTGGGACAGCTCGCACTAATGGCACTTACATGACTACACAGCAATCGAAATAGACAGCGCTGAAAAAATATTGAAAAAAAAAACAAAACAGAATATATTTATTAAAACATATAAGATATAAAAACAATGTTACAATGTAATAAAATACAAAAAAAAAACCAAGGATACTTACATAAAATTGAATATCCATAAATGTAGTTTGTTCACTATCTAAAGTCTGGCCAGACGTGAGGCTATGAGAAGGTGCAATATACATCCTGTATTTAGTTTATGGTACTACAGGGTGTAACAGTAATATATAGTGTTTTTCTTTATATAGGTAACACTGAATGTTAAAGGGATATTCTACTCCAAAAATGTTATTGTTTAAAAGATAGATAATCCCTTTATTACCCATTCCCCAGTTTTGCATAACCAACACAGTTATATTAATATACTTTTTACCTCTGTGATTACCTTGTATCTAAGCCTCTGCAGTCTGCCCCCCTGATCACATGACTTTTTATTTATTATCTATTGACTTGCATTTTAGCCAACTAGTGCAGTGTCAGCCACAACTCTATGGGAGAGAGCACAATGTTATCTATATAGCACACAAATTAACAGTCTCCTGTTTTGAAAAGCTAATAAAAAAAGCATGTGATAAGAGGCTGTCTGATTTGGCTTACAAACAGGCAGAAATGTAGAGGTTTAAATTTTACAAAGTATATTAATATAACAATGTTGGTTGTGCAAAGCTGGGGAATGGATAGTAAAGGCATTATCTATCTTTTTAAACAATAACAATTTTGGTGTTGACTGTCCCTTTAAGATAGGGGTGAGCCATGCAGGGGAACAACAAATAATAGGGAGGGGAATAAGGGTTCTGGGCTAAAGGGCCCCACAAATTTGTCTGCCCAGGGCCCCCGCAAATACTAAGGGTGGCCCTAACCAGACAATATGACAAAAGACAGCGCATTTTGAGGCTCCTCCTCTTTATCAGGTTAGTGGACTCCACACAGCTACATCTAGGAACACCAGTGTTATAGTCTACTAAACTAACGCTCACCTACATGACTATTCTTAATTGATTTGTCTCCATAGAATAATTAGTGAGGCTGCAAGTTCTAATGAATTTACCCCAGTATAACCAATAAGAGAGAGCAAGTTATTTACATTAGAAAACAATCTGCTTATATATTTTAAGGACATTCTTAAAACATGAAAATATTTTGTTGGCCTGAAAAGAGCGTTAAAGGGACACTGAACCCAATTTCTCCAACATAGGTGTGTCCGGTCCACGGCGTCATCCTTACTTGTGGGATATTCTCTTCCCCAACAGGAAATGGCAAAGAGCCCAGCAAAGCTGGTCACATGATCCCTCCTAGGCTCCGCCTACCCCAGTCATTCTCTTTGCCGTTGTACAGGCAACATCTCCACGGAGATGGCTTAGAGTTTTTTAGTGTTTAACTGTAGTTTTTATTATTCAATCAAGAGTTTGTTATTTTAAAATAGTGCTGGTATGTACTATTTACTCAGAAACAGAAAAGAGATGAAGATTTCTGTTTGTATGAGGAAAATGATTTTAGCACCGTAACTAAAATCCATGGCTGTTCCACACAGGACTGTTGAGAGCAATTAACTTCAGTTGGGGGAACAGTGTGCAGTCTCTTACTGCTTGAGGTATGACACATTCTAACAAGACGATGTAATGCTGGAAGCTGTCATTTTCCCTATGGGATCCGGTAAGCCATGTTTATTAACATAGTAAATAAGGGCTTCACAAGGGCTTATTAAGACTGTAGACTTTTTCTGGGCTAAATCGATTCATTATTAACACATATTTAGCCTTGAGGAATCATTTATTCTGGGTATTTTGATATGATTATATCGGCAGGCTCTGTTTTAGACACCTTATTCTTTAGGGGCTTTCCCTAATCATAGTCAGAGCCTCATTTTCGCGCCGGTATGGCGCACTTGTTTTTGAGGACAGCATGGCATGCAGCTGCATGTGTGTGGAGCTCTGATACATAGAAAAGTCTTTCTGAAGGCATCATTTGGTATCGTATTCCCCTTTGGGCTTGGTTGGGTCTCAGCAAAGCAGATTCCAGGGACTGTAAAGGGGTTAAATATAAAAACGGCTCCGGTTCCGTTATTTTAAGGGTTAAAGCTTCCAAATTTGGTGGGCAATACTTTTAAGGCTTTAAGACACTGTGGTGAAATTTTGGTGAATTTTGAACAATTCCTTCATACTTTTTCGCAATTGCAGTAATAAAGTGTGTTTAGTTTAAAATTTAAAGTGACAGTAACGGTTTTATTTTAAAACGTTTTTTGTGCTTTGTTATCAAGTTTATGCCTGTTTAACATGTCTGAACTACCAGATAGATTGTGTTCTGACTGTGGGGAAACCAAGGTTCCTTCTCATTTAACTATATGTATTTTATGTCATAAAAAAATTTAGTAAAAATGATGCCCAAGATGATTCCTCAAGTGAGGGGAGTAAGCATGGTACTGCATCATCCCCTCCTTCGTCTACACCAATCTTGCCCATACAGGAGGCCCCTAGTACATCTAGTGCGCCAATACTCCTTACTATGCAACATTTAACGGCTGTAATGGATAATTCTATCAAAAACATTTTAGCCAATATGCCCACTTATCAGCGAAAGCGCGACTGCTCTGTTTTAGAAAATTCTGTAGAGCATGAGAACGCTGATGATAGGGTTTCTGAAGGGCCCCTACACCAGTCTGAGGGGGCCAGGGAGGTTTTGTCTGTGGGAGAAATTTCAGATTCAGGAAACATTTCTCAACAAGCTGAACCTGATGTGATTACTTTTAAATTTAAGTTGGAACATCTCCGCGCTCTGCTTAAGGAGGTGTTATCCAATTTGGATGATTGTGATTATCTGGTCATTCCAGAACCACTATGTAAAATGGAAAAGTTCTTAGAGGCCCCGGGGCCCCCCGAAGCTTTTCCTATATCCAAGCGGGTGGCGTACATTGTTAGTAAAGAATGGGACAGGCCCGGTATACCTTTAGTACCTCCCCCCATATTTAAAAAATTGTTTTCCTATAGTCGACCCCAGAAAGGACTGATGGCAGACAGTCCCCAAGGTCGAGGGGGCGGTTTCTACTCTACACAAGCGCGCCACTATACCCATAGAAGATAGTTGTGCTTTCCAAGATCCTATGGATAAAAAATTAGAAGGTCTGCTAAAAAAGATGTTTGTTCAGCAAGGTTCCCTTCTACAACCAATTGCATGCATTGTCCCTGTCACTGCAGCCGCGTGTTTCTAGTTTGATGAGCTAGGAAAGGCGATTATTAGTAATTCTTCTTCTTATGAGGAGATTATGGACAGAATTCGTGCTCTTAAATTGGCTAATTCTTTCACCCTAGACGCCACCTTGCAATTGGCTAGGTTAGCGGCGAAAAAATTCTGGGTTTTCTATTGTGGCGCAGAGCGCTTTGGTTAAAATCTTGGGCAGCGGATGCGTCTTCCAAGAACAAATTGCTTGACATTCCTTTCAAGGGGAAAACACTCTTTGGCCCTGACTTGAAAGAGATTATCTCTGATATCACTGGGGGCAAGGGCCACGCCCTTCCTCAGGATAGGTCTTTTCAAGACCAAAAATAAACCTAAGTTTCGTCCCTTTCGCAGAAACGGATCAGCCCCAAGGGCAAAGTCCTCTAAGCAGGAAGGTAATACTTCTCAAGCCAATCCAGCCTGGAGACCTATGCAAGACTGGAACAAAGGAAAGCAGGCCAGGAAACCTGCCACTGCTACCAAGACAGCATGATATGCGGGCCCCCGATCCGGGACCGGATCTGGTGGGGGGCAGACTCTCTCTCTTCGCTCAGGCTTGGGCAAGAGATGTTCTGGATCCTTGGGCGCTAGAAATAGTCTCCCAAGGTTATTCTCTGGAGTTCAAGGGGCTTCCTCCAAGGGGGAGGTTCCACAGGTCTCAGTTGTCTTCAGACCACATAAGAAGACAGGCATTCTTACATTGGGTAGAAGACCTGCTAAAAATGGGAGTGATTCATCCTGTTCCATTAGGAGAACAAGGGATGGGGTTCTACTCCAATCTGTTCATAGTTCCCAAAAAAGAGGGAACGTTCAGACCAATCTTAGATCTCAAGATCTTGAACAAGTTTCTCAAGGTTCCATCGTTCAAGATGGAAACCATTCGAACACTTCTTCCTTCCATCCAGGAAGGTCAATTCATGACCAAGGTGGATTTCAAGGATGCGTATCTACATATTCCTATCCACAAGGAACATCATCGGTTCCTAAGGTTTGCATTCCTGGACAAGCATTTCCAGTCCGTGGCGTTTTCTTTCTGATTAGCCACTGCTCCTAGGATTTTCTCATAGGTACTAGGGTCCCTTCTGGCGGTGCTAAGACCAAGGGGCATTGCTGTAGTACCTTACTTGGACGACATTCTGATTCGAGCGTCGTCCCTTCCTCAAGTAAAGGCTCACACGGACATTGTCCTGGCCTGTCTCAGATCTCACGGATGGAAAGTGAACGTGGAAAAGAGTTCTCTATCTCCGTCAACGAGGGTTCCCTTCTTGGGAACTATAATAGACTCCTTAGAAATGAGGATTTTTCTGACAGAAGCCAGAAAAACAAAACTTCTAGACTCTTGTCGGATACTTCATTCCGTTCCTCTTCCTTCCATAGCGCAGTGCATGGAAGTGATAGGTTTGATGGTAGCGGCAATGGACATAGTTCCTTTTGTGCGCATTCATCTAAGACCATTACAACTGTTCATGCTCAGTCAGTGGAATGGGGACTATTCAGACTTGTCTCCGAAGATACAAGTAAATCAGAGGACCAGAGACTCATTCCGTTGGTGGCTGTCCCTGGACAACCTGTCACAAGGGATGACCTTCCGCAGACCAGAGTGGGTCATTGTCACGACCGACGCCAGTCTGATGGGCTGGGGCGCGGTCTGGGGATCCCTGAAAGCTCAGGGTCTTTGGTCTCGGGTAGAATCTCTTCTACCGATAAATATTCTGGAACTGAGAGCGATATTCAATGCTCTCAAAGCTTGGCCTCAGCTAGCGAGGGCCAAGTTCACACATCAACCATCAGGGGGGAACAAGGAGTTCCCTAGCGATGGAAGAAGTGACCAAAATCATTCTATGGGCGGAGTCTCACTCCTGCCACCTGTCTGCTATCCACATCCCAGGAGTGGAAAATTGGGAAGCGGATTTTCTGAGTCGTCAGACATTGCATCCGGGGGAGTGGGAACTCCATCCGGAAATCTTTGCCCAAGTCACTCAACCGTGGGGCATTCCAGACATGGATCTGATGGCCTCTCGTCAGAACTTCAGAGTTCCTTACTACGGGTACAGATCCAGGGATCCCAAGGCGGCTCTAGTGGATGCACTAGTAGCACCTTGGACCTTCAAACTAGCTTATGTGTTCCCGCCGTTTCCTCTCATCCCCAGGCTGGTAGCCAGGATCAATCAGGAGAGGGCGTCGGTGATTTTGATAGCTCCTGCGTGGCCACGCAGGACTTGGTATGCAGATCTGGTGAATATGTCATCGGCTCCACCATGGAAGCTACCTTTGAGACGAGACCTTCTTGTTCTAGGTCCGTTCGACCCACTCCAGCTGACTGCTTGGAGATTGAACGCTTGATCTTATCAAAGCGAGGGTTCTCAGATTCTGTTATTAATACTCTTGTTCAGGCCTGAAAGCCTGTAACCAGAAAAATTACCACATAATTTGGTATATCTGTTGGTGTGAATCTGCAGGATTCCCTTGGGACAAGGTTAAGATTCCTAAGAGTCTATCCTTCCTTCGAGAAGGATTGGAAAAAGGATTATCTGCAAGTTCCTTGATGGGACAGATTTCTGCCTTGTCTGTGTTACTTCACAAAAAGCTGGCAGCTGTGCCAGATGTTCTAGCTTTTGTTCAGGCTCTGGTTAGAATCAAGCCTGTTTACAAAATTTTGACTCCTCCTTGGAGTCTCAACCTAGTTCTTTCAGTTCTTCAGGGGGTTCCGTTTGAACCCTTACATTCCGTTGATATTAAGTTATTATCTTGGAAAGTTTTGTTTTTGGTTGCAATTTCTTCTGCTAGAAGAGTTTCAGAATTATCTGCTCTGCAGTGTTCTTCTCCTTATCTGGTGTTCCATGCAGATAAGGTGGTTTTGCGTACTAAACCTGGTTTTCTTCCAAAAGTTGTTTCTAACAAAAACATTAACCAGGAGATAGTTGTGCCTTCTTTGTGTCCTAATCCAGTTTCAAAGAAGGAACGTTTGTTGCACAACTTGGATGTAGTTCGTGCTCTCAAATTTTACTTAGCAGCTACTAAGGATTTCAGACAAACTTCGTCTTTGTTTGTTGTTTATTCTGGTAAACGGAGAGGTCAAAAAAGCAACTTCTACCTCTCTCTCCTTCTGGATTAAAAGCATTATCCGATTGGCTTATGAGACTGCCGGACGGCAGCCTCCTGAAAGAATCACAGCTCACTCCACTAGGGCTGTGGCTTCCACATGGGCCTTCAAGAACGAGGCTTCTGTTGATCAGATATGTAAGGCAGCGACTTGGTCTTCACTGCACACTTTTTCTCAATTTTACAAATTTGATACTTTTGCTTCTTCTGAGGCTATTTTTGGGAGAAAGGTTTTGCAAGCCGTGGTGCCTTCCATTTAGGTGACCTGATTTGCTCCCTCCCTTCATCCGTGTCCTAAAGCTTTGGTATTGGTTCCCACAAGTAAGGATGACGCCGTGGACCGGACACACCTATGTTGGAGAAAACAGAATTTATGTTTACCTGATAAATTACTTTCTCCAACGGTGTGTCCGGTCCACGGCCCGCCCTGGTTTTTTTAATCAGGTCTGATAATTTATTTTCTTTAACTACAGTCACCACGGTAACATATGGTTTCTCCTATGCAAATATTCCTCCTTAACGTCGGTCGAATGACTGGGGTAGGCGGAGCCTAGGAGGGATCATGTGACCAGCTTTGCTGGGCTCTTTGCCATTTCCTGTTGGGGAAGAGAATATCCCACAAGTAAGGATGACGCCGTGGACCGGACACACCGTTGGAGAAAGTAATTTATCAGGTAAACATAAATTCTGTTTTTTTTATTTTGTGATTCAGATAGAGCATGCAATTTTAAGCAACTTTCTAATTTACTCCTATTATCAATTTTTCTTCGTTCACTTGCTATCTTTATTTGAAAAAGAAGGCATCTAAGCGTCTTTTTTGGTTCAGTACTCTGGACCGCACTTTTTTATTGGTGGATGAATTTATCCACCAATCAGCAAGAATAACCCAGGTTATTCACCAAAAATGGGCCGGCGTCTAAAAACTTACATTCTGGCATTTCAAATAAAGATACCAAGAGAATGAAGAAAATTTGGTAATAGGAGTAAATTAGAAAGTTGCTTAAAATTGCATGCTCTGTCTGAATCACGAAAGAAAAAAAAATTGGGTTCAGTGTCCCTTTAAGTAGTAGAGGTTTGAATGTAAACTTAGATTAATACAGCAGTATTAGTAGCTCACTTCTTATTAATTCTCATTGGCTAATAGGGAGAAATCCCACATCTCTGTTGGTGTAGAGGGAAACACATCTCTGCTTTGTTGACAAGAAAAGCTCTCAACAGTCCCAAATATTGCTGGATTGTGACAAGCTGAGTGATGTGCGTGCTGTCCCTCCCCTATCAGGGCAAATGTCCTGGTTTCCAGGGACTGCCCTTGCTCTGCTCATAACGTGGCCCAACTCCGCCTAACCTTAAAGGGACATTAAACACTTTGAGATGGTAATATAAAATGATAAACTGTATATATTAAAAACAAACTCTGCAATATCCTTCATTGTTTGTATTGTCCCCCCTTTTTTTTTTTATTCCATTCTGAAATTGTGAGCTTTTCAGCTCCTGTTAGAAATGAAAGTGCAGAACACTGTTATATTCCACACAGCCACTGGTTGCACACTCTAGTGACCTATTTATAAATGTCCCTAATTGGCCACAGCAGAGAAGGTAACCTAAATTATAACATGGCAGCTCCCGTTGCTTTATAGACACTAAGGGGCCGATTTATCAAGGGACGAACGGCCCCTGATGCGAAGCAGCAGTTATGAAGCAGCGGTCTTAAGACCACCTCTGAGGCTGCAGACATCAATACGTCCGATCCTATACGATTGGGCTGATTGACACCCCCTGCTAGCGGCTGATTGTCCGCGAATCTGCAGGGGGCGGCATTGCACAAGCAGTTCACTAGAATTGCTTGTGTAATTTTAACTGTTGGCATTCAGCGATGTCTGGCAGACATGATAAGCTACAGCGTATTATGTACGCCAGACAATAATAATTCGGCCCCTAAAACTTTACACTTATTTTGTCAATGTTTAAAAAAACAATGAAACTTAGCCATAGCATGGCCACTAACCAGCCTAAGGTTTCCACCCAGCTGGTATATTACTGCCATATGTTGGAATCTAATTATAAACCACTGCTTATTTTAAATCAGTCCTAATAGCTTTAATTCATAATATATGCTGTATAAATAATATTTATGCAAATGTATGCTAATGAGCTGAGACCCCGTACCTCCTGGTGCTGCTCCACCCAAAAATCCCCCTTTCCCAGAAAGCCTCTAAGGAATGTTAGGATGTTTGAAAACTAAACAAAAGCAAAAATACTGCTGTACATTTGGAAATGGCCTCTTTATGTTGAAACAAATATAAAATGACTACAATATCCTCTCAAGTTCATATGTTATTCTATGGAACCCAGTCACTAAAATTCAAACATAGCCACAGTTGTGAATGGGTTTCATACAGTACTGTGGGGAAAGATACTTTGGGAGCTAAAAAGGGGCTGTATTTTAATCTACTGCTTGACCCTGTAGGTGCATAGAACAAGTATTCTTCATGACTAGTCAGTAATCAGAGCTGCTAGCTACTGGGGGGGGGGGGTTGAAATTGCCCCTAGGCAAAGATAAAACCTTCCAGGTTCCCTTTGGGAAGAGAGGGATTGCTACTGGTTAATATAAGCCAGCAGCAAGGACCAAAGGGGACTAATGGCAGTTTTAAATGTATTTACCTGTAAAATGTGCCTTTAGGTAAGTCAGTTTCACAGAACCAGTGACCTTATTGACAGTTATTGCTAAAATATGTTGTATATGTCTTAATGTCTGTACCTGCCTGTGATGCAGAGCACAATCTCTGGTGAAGCAAATATATTCTCTGCAAAGGACCATTTATAGCAGAATGAGAAGCTGAGTCCTGTCACATCAGTGCAAGGCACCGCCCCTGTAACAGACAAGCAATTAGGAACTACTGGTATTACTTAAAGAGACATAACAGAAAAAAAAAATGTTTTAATATTTATATGAAATATTTTTATCAGAAAATTTGTATATGATTGTAATAGTTTACTTGAATGGGTTTTTGATGTGTTTGCTGAACAATTTTTTTTTTAACCCTTACACTTTACACTAGTTTTTCAGGCGCGCTAATCCGTCAGGTTGCGATTTGCAACCGCCTACTTTCAACTTCCAATATGCGTGCTACATAGCGTGATTGTTCTACTTGTAATCTAGTCCTTTTTCAGTGTATTTTATTAGAGATCATAATCCAAAAATCCTTGTTTTGTTAAGCTTAATACTAATTAGAGATGTTCTATTCAAAATATTTGTTTAGGATTTTGTTTCAGCCACTGGCCTCTATTTATCAAGGTCTGGCGGACCTGATCCGACAGTGCGGATCAGGTCCGCCAGTCCTCGCTGAATGCGGAGAGCAATACGCTTTCCGTATTCAGCATTGCACCAGCAGCTCACAAGAGCTGCTGGTGCAACGCCGCCCCCTGCAGACTCGCGGCCAATGGGCCGCCAGCAGGGAGGTGTCAATCAACCCGATCATACTCGATCGGGTTGATTTCCGGCGATGTCTGTCCGCCTGCTCAGAGCAGGCGGACAGGTTATGGAGCAGCAGTCTTTGTGACCGCTGTTTCATAACTGCTGTTTCTGGCGAGTCTGAAGACTCGCCAGAAACACGGGCCGTCAAGCTCCTTTCGGAGCTTGATAGATAGGCCCCAAAGTCCGCACATACAGGAATTTATTTTGTTAGAATATTTATTAAAAAAAATCTTTGTGAACCAAATTTGTTTCCATTATTTCCAATGAGAAGCAACATTTACAATTAGTTTTAACAAAAATCTGATATATCTTATACATTTTATATCACTAGATGTCACATTAACAAGTTACTTACATACTGGCAATTTGACGAAACATTATTTCAGGGGAGCAAAAGTGATGGCGAATGACTGGAACACTCCAGGAGAACATAACTGCACTTTAGCACTAGTCAAAGTGATTGAAAATTGCTCTGCTTCCCTTAGGCTCCCATCTTCCTATGCTAAGCTAAGGCTTGATTGGACAAGCCTGTATCGCTGAATTCATTATTTGGTGCCTGGCTAGCTGTTGGTAACATCAGTCATTAGTAATACTATGGCAGGATTGGACAGCCCTGTACATAGGGTTGTCAGGTGTCCGGTATCTGACCAGACAGTCCGGTTTTTCAACCAGCTATCTAGTAAAACTTCTAGGGAAAAAATGGACACCTAAATTTCAGTTTTTTAAGGAGACAACTTCTTTTAAAATTTGCCCTGCACTTATTTCAGTGGAGAATACAAATCCCCATGCCTTCTCCACTCCACAAGACTGTGCCACCTCCCCTTTTGGACACGTGTTAAACTCCACAGGTTCTCGGTTGCTGTGGGGGGAAAAGGCATCATTTTAAATCGCCGAGAAGAGAACGGACTCACGTAGTGAAGCATCTGCTTATTCAACAGACATTCTAACTGACAGAAGAGCTGTACCTGCCCTCTCCCTTACCGGCCCTGCTTGTGTACGATGTGAGCAATAAAATAGTTTGTGCTGTCATTTTTCTTTTCTTTAGTCTGATCAAACTGTTTAACCCCTTGACTGCTAGATGGCTGTATGAAGCAGATGTGCAACCATATCTTGCAGTTCAGGGGCTTAAACGGTGTGTTTTCTATACATTTTTAATGATTTTTTTTTAGTTTGTTTGTTTCCTGCCACACCTATACCTTTCTCAACCCCCCGCCCCCGACATGATTATATGCTGGGTGTCTGGTATTTTTAGGGAGGATGCCTGGCAACCCTACCTGTGTACATCATTGCAATCAAAAGGAGGGGATTAGCCAAACAATATCATGTCCTTCCCTCTTTCCTGCCCCCAAAGAACGAAGTAAAGAAAAATCAATTTGTTTATATATTCGTTAGTTCTTTGATTGGTTCACTGTTTTATTTGGTAATTGTGTCATATACCATATCCATTTAATTACTTCTAAAACATAGATTAATATGCTTAAATGTAAGAAATTTAATATATTTTTGATGTGATTTTTTTATGCATATTTTCAAGCATTAATACTTTACTTCAGGCCTCCCAAAGCCCTAAATTGTTTAGCGCTTTTTTTGTGTTGCACCAATATAAACATCACTTGTAATGGCTCTAATAGCAGTCTCTGTGCTATCCATTAAAAGCATAGGGTGCGCTAAAAATGATCATCCGTTTTAACATTCTCTGGTAAACCTTTTTTTTTTTTTTACCATCCACTTGTAATGCCAGATTGTGTGGTATTATTAGCGCAGTAATTTGCGATCCACTTGTAATCTAGCCCTTAGTGTTTTAATGAAAAATGAAAATGAACATCTTCATATTGGAAACAGTTGAAGATACCAGCAGAGGTTATGCAGAAGTAAATGTTACATAGGGTTAAATGTATTCATTTGCGGACTGGCAAGGTTCACATGTTGTAAGCCTATCCGCATTTCATCACAAATTGCAGGGCACATTTGTTCCCCATATTCGCTCATGCAATGCCGCCCACTGCTCTCGCACAATCAATTGCGTGAGAGCAGGGTTTGTTAGATGCCCTAGTCAAATGAGTCTGGGGTGATATTCATCTGCCAACTCAAAGTTGGTGGACAGGGTTTAGAAAGCAGTGGTTTAAACAGCTGTTTTATAAATAGTAGTTGCAGGCTCAAATGAGAGACAATGCAATTAATAGGGGCATTCACCCCCATAGTGTTTCCTAGGGAAATGAGCTCCTATGCTCTCTTACTATTTCTTAAATGGACAGTAAAGTCATAATTAGACATTCATGATTTAGACAGAGAATACAATGTTAAACAACTTTCCAATTTACTTCTATTATGTAATCTGCTTCCTTCTCTTGTTATCCTTTGCCGAAACGTTTATTTAGGTAAGCTCAAGAGCAGCAAAGAACCTAGGTTCTAGCTGCTGATTGGTGGCTGCATATATATACTGAATGTCATTGGCTCACCCATGTGTTCAGTTAGAAACCAGTAGTGCATTGCTGCTCCTTCAACAAATGATACCAAGAGAATGAAGCAAATTAGATAATAGAATTTAACTGGAAAATTGTTTAAAATTGTATGTTCTACCTAAATCATAAAAGAACCTTTTTGGGTTTCATGTCCCTTTTTATTTAAATCATTTTGGTGTGATGAAACTGCTTATCATAATAAAGTCCTCAAATTGTCTATTTGGAATACTGTAAATCTGCAATCAGAGTCACGCTGTGCTTTACCAAACAGAAAGACCTCCTAGATTCCAGAATATAAATACAAATGTATTTTTAAAAATGCAGCTGCACAATTAAATTATTTTATATTAATGATTTCTAAATATAGCTGATGACGCACCATTAAATTAATATAACTACATACATCTTTCCAAGGCAATATTTGGCTACCAAGTTTGCAGATAAATAGGTCAAATATGCTCATCTTTCTATCTTCTCCTAGGAGAGACAACGCAGGTCGAGTCAGAATCTGTGGGAGTTCAGGGGATTCTGAGAATAGCAACCAGTGTGGGTGACAGAAAGCTTACTCACCGCTGATGTGAGCGCGCTGTATTAATGTAAACCCAGTAACTCAGGCAGGGAGCTTTGCAGCTCTACTCTAATCATATTGTTAAATGACTCTATGGATAATTGGGTCGTGCTAGCAAAGGATTCTTTCTAAAATTCCCTTGCAGCTATTGAGTGCTAGAATGAGCTTGAGACAGCCCTTCTTGTCGTTGCTGCCATTCCTGTGTTCATCTGCTGCTAATGAATTCTCTCTCTTCCTCTCTCTCTTTCTCTATCTTTCTTTCTTTTTCTCTCTCTCAATCTCTCTCTTTCTTTCTCTCTCTATCTATCTCTCTCTCTTTCTCACTCTCTTTCTTTCTTTCTCTCAATCTCTCTATTTCTTTCTCTCTCTCTCTCTCTCTCTCTCTCTCTCTTTATCTCTCTCTCTCTTTCTTTCTCTCAATCTCTCTTTCTTTCTCTCTCTATCTCTCTTTATCTCTCTCTCTCTCATTCTCTCTCACTCTCTCTCTCTCTCTCTCTCTCTTTATCTCTCTTTCTTTCTCTCTCCTTCTTTCTCTCTCTCTCTCTCTCTCTCTCTTTCTCTCTCTCTCTCTCTCTCTCTCTCTCTCTTTCTCACTCTCTCTCTTTCTCACCCTCTCTTTCTCTCTCTCTCTCTAAATATATATATGTGTGTGTGTATATATATATATACTGTATCTTTCGATTTATATGTTTATCTCTTTCTCTTCATCTCTCTATAAATCTATATATTTGTATCTTCTCTCTCTTTATCTATGTCTCTTTCTCTCTACTTTTCTCTCTCTATTCACTCTCTCTCATTATCTCTCTCTCTCTCTCTCTCTCTCTATATATATATATATATATATATATATATATATATATATATTTGTAGAATAAAGGTAGCACACGTTTTCAAAAGGCTGAACCTTTTATTAGAGCAACGTTTCGGGGCTCCTGCCCCTTTCTCAAGCTAATTTTCAACTGACACACATACCCTTTTTATAGGGTCAAACATAAAACAGGAAACCAATTACAAGACAGTGGTGTGTCTTACAGGTGCTTAACATCATCACATATCCTGTGTGCCCAGATCACAATTATTAAGATTAGAAAGAATTGTATCGGACCCACTAATTAGACGTGACAGATCTGAGAGCATGAAGAGTAAATTTGTCAACAGAGGCTATGATGCTCAAGAGCTAGCAACTATAGAGGAATCTCTTAAAAATCGCCCAGTCAGAATAAACACTGTAAATAGTAAAAGTAAGAACACTGCAAAGGGAGGTAGAGTGAATTTCGTAAGCTCATATATTACACTGAGCAAGAAAGTGTATAACATCATAAAAAAACATTGGTACCTCTTACGAGACATCTGTCCAGAGATTAAGGAATTTAGAGAAGTCCCTAGGGCCTCATATAGGAAGGGCCACACGATAGGTAGAAAGTTGGTACATGCCATGTCTGAAAAGCCTAGGAGTGATATTCAGAAACAATTTTTTGGAACCCCCAAGGAAGATACATTCCCTTGTTTAGGGTGCGCTCAGTGCAACAATATTATTAAGGGGGGAGCTATCTCCCACCCATACACAGGAAGGAAATATCAGATCAAAGGGTACTACACATGTGATTCGGCTTATGTTGTCTATGCACTTAAGTGCCCATCTGGGCTACTATATGTCGGTGAGACCACCCAAAAGATAAGGGACCGCATCTGCCAACATAAGTCGACCATCCATAATACTAAAATGTTGCACTTGCCAGTTCCTGCCCATTTTGCTGAAATGTGTCATCAGGCTAATCAGTTCAGGTATTTGGTAATAGACAGTGCCCCCAAAAGACTTAGAGGGGGCGATAGACATAGGGACTTACTAAATCGAGAAGCCAAATGGATTTGGCTTCTCAACACCTTACATCCCAAGGGGTTAAACAGGGAGTTTGATCTTTTACCATTGCTATGAAAAACTTGTAATATACAAATTAGTTATTATTGTCAGTGTCAGATATATCTGATTCATCTCATTTTGTTCTTGATGCAGCAATGCTTAAATGGTTGGCGACTTGCTGCAAGTGTTTTTAATAGGTTATCCATTTCTTGCAAAGGCGTGATAAGGGTTAAAAAAAAATTGTGCTGGTTTCTTTTTTCTCTTTCTTTTTCCACAGGATATGTGATGATGACACACCCCTGTCTTGTAATTGGTTTCCTGTTTTATGTTTGACCCTATAAAAAGAGTATGTGTGTCAGTTGAAAATTAGCTTGAGAAAGGGGCAGGAGCCCCGAAACGTTGCTCTAATAAAAGGTTCAGCCTTTTTAAAATGTGTGCTACCTTTATTCTACAAATATTATTACTTTGGGACCTGAAGGGTGGTCCTGTTAGGTATTGCACCGGATACTACCTGCATAAAGAAATAAGTTACCTATTGGAAGTGTGTGCGAATCCCACCTGCTCTTCTTATTTATATATATATATATATCACTTTCTCTATCTCTCTATTTAATCTCTCTCTATATTTTTATCTTCTCTCTCTCTTTATCTATGTCTCTCTTTCTCTTTATATCTTTCTCTCTGTTTATTTATATCTCTTACTCTATCTGTCTGGCTATCTACCTACCTATCTACCTATCTATTTATCTATATCTATCTCTACCTACCAACGCTATCTCTCTATTATTATTATTGCTATTATTGTTTTCTTTCTTTTATTTTAAATAAAACTAAAAGACCATGCAAATGTAAAAAGAAAATGCTGTAAAACTGTTTGAGCTTTTCATTATTACACTTTTGCTTCAATATAATCTTGTTTTACCCTTTCACATAGTTAAAGTCAGCTCCACAGCAGAAATGCACTACTGGGAGCTAGCTGAGCAGCTAAGCCCATGACAATCAGCAGCCAGGTCACAGTAGTGAGTTGCTATCCTGAGCCTACTTACTCACACAGACTATCAGAGAGAGAGAGAGAAATTACTCACACACTATGAGAGAGAGATTTCTCACACAGACTTGAGAAATTACTCACACACACTATCAGAGAGAGAGAGAGAGAGTTTACTCACACACACTCAGAGAGAGAGAGATTACTCACACACACTCAGAGAGAGAGAGATTACTCACACTGACTATCAGAGAGAGAGAGAGTTTACTCACACAAACTACCAGAGAGAGATTACTCACACACACAGAGAGAGAGAGAGATTACTCACACTGACTATCAGAGAGAGAGTTTACTCACACAAACTACCAGAAAGAGAGAGATTACTCACACACACTCAGAGAGAGAGAGATTACTCACACTGACTATCAGAGAGAGAGAGAGAGTTTACTCACACAAACTACCAGAGAGAGAGAGATTACTCACACACATTCAGAGAGAGAGAGATAGATTACTCACACTGAATATCAGAGAGAGAGAGAGAGTTTACACACACAAACTACCCGAAAGAGAGAGATTACTCACACACACTCAAGAGAGAGAGAGATTACTCACACTGACTATCAGAGAGAGAGAGAGTTTACTCACACAAACTACCAGAAAAAGAGAGATTACTCACACTGACTATCAGAGAGAGAGAGTTTACTCACACAAACTACCAGAGAGAGATTACTCACACTGACTATCAGAGAGAGAGTTTACTCACACAAACTACCAGAGAGAGATTACTCACACACACTCAGAGAGAGAGAGATTACTCACACTGACTATCAGAGAGAGAGAGAGAGATTACTCACACAGACTATCAGAGAGAGAGATATTACTCACACAGACTATCAGAGAAAGAGATTACTCACACAGACTATCAGAGAGAGAGAGAGAGAGATTACTCACACTGACTTTCAGAGAGAGAGAGAGAGATTACTCACACAGACTATCAGAGAGAGAAAGAGATTACTCAGACACACTATCAGAGAAAGAGATTACTCACACACACTATCAGAGAGAGCGAGAGATTACTCACACAAACAATCAGATAGTGCCATTTAGTGATCCCGCTCGCACATTAACTTTGCTGTTTGGAGGCTTTTGCGCGCGTCAGGTTGTGCTTATTTTAAATGTTGAAAGTAAAAAGTTAGTTTAAGAGCGAAAACCTGATACGCACAAAAAGTTTATCTTTGAATATTGCGACCGCATTAACTTCTCCCATCGACTTCAATAGAGTGTGAAAACTGCAAAAAAAACCCAACTAACACCCATACTCGCAAGCTATCCTGACTGTGTTTATTCAAGAACTCTAAACCCAACATGAAATATGAATATTTCACTTCAAATGTTCTTCACATAGAAGAATATGTTCTATTTATTCTTAAATAAATATTTCTATATTTATCGGATTATTTTCTGGTAAAATATATACATACATTTGGGGTGATGAGCCCCTTCTTCAGAAGTTGTTTGCATTGGTGATCTGCTTCATATGCTAAGGGGAGCGCTGTCAGCTCTTCCTTACCGATGCCCTCTGGACTGCAGCATGAGGGTGTAGCTACTACGCAACAGGGTACACTGATCAAAGTATCCTGTGATGTAACTATGTCAATTAGGCTTAACGGGCCATAATACCCAAATGTTTAAACACTTGAAAGTGATGCAGCATAGCTGTAAAAAGCTGACTAGAAAATATCACCTGAACATCTCTATGTAAAAAAGAAAGATATTTTACCTCAAAAGTTCCTCAGTAGCCACATCCCATTGTAAAGGACTTCTAAGCAACAAATCAGTATACCTGTCCCGGGACAGCTAAGGGGATGAGCCTTGTGCACTCTCATGTTATTTCCCTATTCAGATTAGGGAAGTTTACAATGAAATCTCATGAGAGTTAAGTCAAATCTCATGAGATCACAGTAAAATAATTCATGACCTCAGCACTGCTGATGCTGATTGGCTGCTGTTCATTTCTTCATTTTTTTTTTTTTTTTTACCTGCAGCTGGGAGCAGTTGAGTATAACTTTTTACACAGAACTTCCTCTGCTGAGCTGAGGAGATTGTGAGGTAAAATATCTTCCTTTTTTACATAGAGATGCTTAGGTGATATTTTCCTGTCAGCTTTTTACAGTTATACTGCATCAGTTTCAAGTGATTTAGCATATGAGTATTATGTCCCTTTAAGGGGTTAAAGGGATAGAAAGGTCAAACTAAAATTTGCATGGATGTATTTGAATTTAAATAATAAGCATTTTTGCAATATACTTTGATTAGCAAAAATGCTTCTAGCAAAAGTTATGACTGTTTTTCAACAGCATACGCACATATCCTGTGAGGGCCTGTGCACGAGTATTTAAAAAACATACCTGCTCAGAGAGGTGGCTGTGGTGTCTATTGCTTCTAAAGACATAATTTGTGTCATACAAGCTACTGCTGACACTCTGAGAAGGTGTGGTATTTGAATACAGGTGCACATGCCCTCAAAGGATATGTGCGTATGCCTCCTATGTACATTTCATTTTTGACCTTTCTATCCCTTTAATGTAAAATGGGCGTGCATGAAATGTTAAGTGACACAAACCTTTGTCTAAAGACAGATTCTGTAACAAGTACATTGGATCTACACAGAACGTACAGTAATCAGCCAGCTGCAGAGAAGTTTTTTTTTTTTTTGTTGTAAATGTAGAGATGAAGAATAGTAGTGTGTGGCAGTAAAGGGTCAGATAAAAGCATCCATTGCTTACAATATAACCCACTTGGCTTCATGATGGAGATCCCTGTGCAAGCAGAATCATGGGTCACAATCAATGTCAGCTATTGACTGGCGCTCTACACTCGTATCGTACATAATAATTCATGTGATGCTTTCACAAAGAACTAATTGCTTTCACAAAGAACTAAAATGTCGTCTAGATACCATCCCCATTCATTGATATATGCCCACATTCCCTCTTTTATCTCTATGGTTATTAAGACAGCTGACCTGGTGTCAACATGACAAGTTCTATGATATGTTTACATGAACAGGGGTAATTATCCACCCTCATTGTGTTTTAAAATAAATTGTCATGTTTATGTGTTTTCCCTTGTGTTATCCTGGACATTTTTCTCTCATGGTTCCACACAAAAGAAAGAGGCATGTGACAACATGATAACAGAAGTCTTTCATCTTTACTTTGTTCAATTTATGTGGGGTCCATGGTGACACAAAATTAGAAGAAATATGTGTTACTGACAACTGTACTTTACAGTCATAACTTATGTAGAACCTTAGAGGAATTACCTAATTATTTTAGCATATCTGTAGAAATACCACAATGCTCCATGACCAGGGAGTGGTAGCCCGCAAAAAAAAAGCAATTGCTGTGTTACACATTCAAAATTGGTTTGTCAAGCTAGAAGGTGACTACTGATAATGGTTGGGTTTCATCTGTAGTGGACAAAGAGTTGGCGTCATTCCATTCTAGGAACCAGACAGGACCATGTCTTGAGCTGGCCCTGCCTATAAGGAATTTCAGCTAAATAACATACGTGTGTTTGATAAACATTTACCACCAGTTGTGTAGTTTTGTCATATGATAACTAGGTCTGTGCCTAGGGGTGCAAGTTTAAGGAGGCACAAAATTCGGAGGCGTAGTTGTATGGTATGGTACCTTCCCACTTACTATGTTCTCAAAATATTATATTTATTCATGTCAGTTATCAATGGTGTCTAGATGGAATCCATGACTTCTCCATGTATTGTTGGCTTCTGTTTGTAAGAAATATAGGAAGCAAAAATTAGCAAGAAATTGTTGGGGGTGAGGGGTATGAGGGGCAGCAGATTTCCCAGCATATAAACTAAATATAAAATATAATCTAAATACCCTACTATCTGCCAGCATAGTGTGAACATAGAGAGTGTGAACCAATACAGGGACATTCAACAATAAATACATTTTATAAACATAATATTGAGGTTATTCTCCGCCTCCCCTAATCGAGGATTCTACCATGTTGAAATGTAACTTTCACTCTGGAGCTGACTTGTTTGCACATGAGCAACAAACTCTCCTTCAGATACCTGTAGTGTAACCTAGGTGCCAAAATGACGGCACGCATAATTAGGGGAAGGGGCATGAAATGTGTTTAGTGTTCATATCAAATGCTTTAAACAAACTCATAAGCTATTTTAGTAACCTTAAAGAAAAAGACATAAAGACACACAAACAATTGTGTTTTTTTCATTGACAGTAGACCTGTCAGTCACCTATACTTATCAGCATGTGGATAGGGCCTCGGGACTCCTGTTTCCTTTGTTTTTATTCTATTTCCCTACTCCCCCTTGCCTCAAAACATCTGGAAAGGCTCATTTATACACATTTATCACTGTTCCTCACATTAAACTCCCTCCTTGATCCATTGCAATTTGGATTTTGCCCCAAAATGCCACATAAACTGCAATCATTAAAGTTACTAAGGACCTAATTACAGCAAAATCAAAAGGCCACTTTTCTCTGTTAATCCTTCTTGATCTGTCTGCAGCCTTTGACACTGTTGACCTCACTCTCTTGCTCCAAACCCTCCAATCCTTCTGCATCTGCAACACAGCCCTTTTGTGATTCTCCTCTCCTCTGTCTAACTGGACCTTTAGTGTAACCTTCTCTGGCACATCCTCTGACCCTTTACCACTTTCTGTTGGGGTACAACAAGGTCCTGTCCTTGGTCCCCTTCTCTTCTCAATTTATAGATCTTAGGTTCCTTAATACAGTTCCATCGGTTTCATTACCATTTGTATGCTGTATGCTGATGATACCCAAATCTAATTCTCTGCGTGAGACCTATCCCCTTTCTTATTAGCTTGTGTCACTAACTGTCTTTTTAATATTTCATCCAGGATGTTATCTCACTTCTTAAGCTAAATCTCTCCAAAACTGAGCTCCTTATTTCCCTCCCTTGTTCCTAAATTTCCATACCCTCCAACGTTCTCTAACTGTTGATAATAACATCATTAACTCAATGCCGCACTTGACTCACATCTCTCTTTCCCTCCCCACATCCAGTCTTTGGCCAATTCTTGCCGCCTCCACCTTAAAAAAATCTTCAAAATTCACCACTTCCTCACACAAGACACAACTAAGACTTTAATCCACTCTCTCATCATTTCCCACCTTGACTATTGCAACTCCATCCTATCCAGTCTCCCAAGCTGCCATCTATCTCCCTTTCATTCCATAATAAATACCTCTGCCAGACTGATCTTCCTTACAAGTCGCTCCTCATCTGCTGCACCTCTTTGCCAATCCCTTCACTTGCTTCCTCTAAGCTCCAGAATAAAACACAAAATCCTGACTCTAACTTTTAAACGCTCTTCATAACACTGCTCCACCCTATATCACTAACCTCATCTCCAGATACTAACCCTCCCGTTCCGTTCGCTCTGCTCATGACCTCCTTCTCTCCTCCTCTCTTGATGCCTCCTCATATTTCTATCTACAAGACTGGCCCCTATTCTGTGGAACTCTCTGCCTCGCTCCACAAGACTCTTCCCTAGTTTTCAAACTTTCAAGTGCTCCTTAAAGCCTCTACTGTTCAGGGATGCATATAATATACACTAACATTTTCTTATCTTAGTTCCTCTCCTCCTTTAGTTATCCCCTTGAACCCCCTTAGCATGTAAGCCTACGTACCCAGCTGCTTTGTAGATTACCTTCATGAGAACTGATTTACAACAGTGAAACTCTTGGCAGGGCCTTCTATCTCTTTGCTCTCATAATTGTTACCTTGCATATTAGCACCATGTTTTCTCCTGTTAAGTGTAGTCAGTCCACGGGTCATCCATTACTTATGGGATATTAACTCCTCCCTAACAGGAAGTGCAAGAGGATCACCCAAGCAGAGCTGCTATATACCTCCTCCCCTCTACGTCATACCCAGTCATTCTCTTGCACCTAACTAATAGATAGGATGTGTGAGAGGACTGTGGTTGTTAAACTTAGTTTTTATTTCTTCAATCAAAAGTTTGTTATTTTAAACGGCACCGGAGTGTGTTGTTTTTTCTCAGGCAGCATTAGAAGAAGAATCTACCTGAGTTTGTGTATGATCTTAGCGGACGTAACTAAGATCCAATTGCTGTTCTCGGCCATTCTGAGGAGCGAGGTAACTTCAGAACAGGGGACAGCGGGCAGGTTCACCTGCAAGGAGGTATGTTGCAGTATATTATTTTCTAAGGAATGGAATTGACTGAGAAAATACTGCTAATACCGATGTAATGTAAGTACAGCCTTAAATGCAGTAGTAGCAACTGGTATCAGGCTGATATGTATGTATGTTTACACTTAAGTATTTCTGGGGAATGGCACTTCACTGAGAAAATACTGTATACATATAACTTTTAGCCTTATCTGCAGTGTGAGCGGCTAGCAGCAGGCTTTTTAATAACATTTCATAAATTATATTTTAAACGTTTGCTGGCATGTTAATCGTTTATTTATCTGAGGTACTTGGTGAAAAATTGTTTTGGGCGTTATTTTCCACATGGCTGTCGTTTGTTTTGAATTAAAACAGTTTACTGAGCTTCCCTCACTGTTGTATTATGAGTGGGAGGGGCCTATTTTGGCGCTTTTACTGCGCATTAGAAATTCAGTCACAGTCTGCCTTTTTCTCCCTGCATGATCCAGGACGTCTCTACAGAGCTCAGGGGTCTCCAAAACTAGTTTTGAGGGAGGTAATCACTCACAGCAGACCTGTGAGACTGTGCTTTCACTGTGATAAAAAACGCTTATATTTTCAATTGTTATCCGTTTTTTTTTTTTTATATTAAGGGGTTAATCATCCATTGCTAGTGGGTGCAATCCTTTGCTAGCTTAATGCATTTACTGTGAATATTTGGTTTCTATAACTAATCCGGTTCATTGTTATTTCAACTGTGACAGTTTTTGTGTGCTTCTTAAAGGCACAGTAACGTTTTTTATATTGCTTGCAAATTTATTTGAAAAGTATTTTCCAAGCGTGCTAGGCTAATTGCTAGTTTGTTTTAACATGTCTGACACAGAGGAATCTCTTTGTGCAATATGTTCAAAAGCCAATGTGGAGCCCAATAGAAATTTGTGTACTAATTGCATTGATGCTACTTTAAATAAAAGCCAATCTGTACATTTTAAGAAAATTTCACCAGACAACGAGGGGAAAGTTATGCCGACTAACTCTCCTCACGTGTCAGTACCTGCATCTCCCGCTCAGGAGGTGCGTGATATTGCGACGCCAAGTACATCAGGGCGGCCATTACAAATCACTTTACAAGACATGGCTAATGTTATGACTGAAGTTTTATCTAAATTACCAGAACTTAGAGGTAAACACGACCACTCTGGGGTGAGAACAGAGTACGCTGATAATGTTAGAGCCATGTCTGATACTGCGTCACAAATGGCAGACCATGAAGACGGAGAGCTTCATTCTGTGGGTGACGGATCTGATCCAAATAAACTGGACTCAGACATTTCAAATTTTAAATTTAAGCTTGAGAACCTCCGTGTATTATTAGGGGAGGTATTAGCGGCTCTGAATGATTGTAACACGGTTGCAATCCCAGAGAAATTATGTAGGCTGGATAGATACTATGCGGTACCGGCGTGTACTGACGTTTTTCCTATACCTAAGAGGCTTACAGAGATTATTACCAAGGAGTGGGATAGGCCCGGTGTGCCCTTTTCCCCCCCTCCTATATTTAGAAAAATGTTTCCAATAGACGCCACCACACGGGACTTATGGCAGACGGTCCCTAAGGTGGAAGGAGCAGTTTCTACTCTGGCTAAGCGTACCACTATCCCGGTGGAGGATAGCTGTGCCTTTTCAGACCCAATGGACAAAAAGTTAGAGGGTTACCTTAAGAAAATGTTTACTCAACAAGGTTTTATATTACAACCCCTCGCATGCATTGCGCCTGTCACGGCTGCGGCGGCATTTTGGTTTGAGTCTCTAGAAGAGACCATTAGCTCAGTTCCATTGGATGAAATTATAGACAAGCTTAGAGTCCTTAAGCTAGCTAATTCATTTATTTCTGATGCCGTAGTACATTTAACTAAGCTTACGGCTAAGAATTCCGGATTCGCCATTCAGGCGCGCAGAGCGCTGTGGCTAAAATCCTGGTCAGCCGATGTGACTTCTAAATCTAAATTGCTTAACATACCTTTCAAAGGGCAGACATTATTTGGGCCCGGTTTGAAAGAAATTATCGCTGACATTACTGGAGGTAAGGGCCATGCCCTGCCTCAAGACAGAGCCAAACCTAGGGCTAGACAGTCTAATTTTCGTGCCTTTCGTAACTTCAAGGCAGGAGCAGCATCAACTTCCTCCGCTCCAAAACAGGAAGGAACTGTTGCTCGTTACAGACAGAGCTGGAAACCTAACCAGACCTGGAACAAGGGCAAGCAGGCCAGAAAACCTGCTGCTGCCCCTAAGACAGCATGAAGTGAGGGCCCCCGATCCGGAAACGGATCTAGTAGGGGGCAGACTTTCTCTCTTCGCCCAGGCTTGGGCAAGAGATGTCCAGGATCCCTGGGCGTTAGAGATCATATCTCAGGGATATCTTCTGGACTTCAAAGCTTCTCCTCCAAAAGGGAGATTTCATCTTTCAAGGTTGTCAACAAACCAGACAAAGAAAGAGGCGTTTCTACGCTGTGTACAAGATCTTTTGCTAATGGGAGTGATCCACCCGGTTCCGCGGTCGGAACACGGACAAGGGTTTTACTCAAATCTGTTTGTGGTTCCCAAGAAAGAAGGAACCTTCAGACCAATCTTGGATTTAAAGATCCTAAACAAATTCCTAAGAGTTCCATCGTTCAAAATGGAAACTATTCGGACAATCTTACCCATGATCCAAAAGGGTCAGTACATGACCACAGTGGATCTAAAGGATGCATACCTTCACATACCGATTCACAAGGATCATTACCGGTACCTAAGGTTTGCCTTCCTAGACAGGCATTATCAGTTTGTAGCTCTTCCCTTCGGGTTAGCTACGGCTCCAAGAATCTTTACAAAGGTCCTGGGCTCTCTTCTGGCGGTACTAAGACCGCGAGGAATAGCGGTAGCTCCGTACTTAGACGACATTCTGATACAAGCGTCAAATTTCCAAACTGCCAAGTCTCATACAGAGTTAGTTCTGGCATTTCTAAGGTCGCATGGGTGGAAGGTGAACGTAGAAAAGAGTTCTCTATTGCCACTCACAAGAGTTCCCTTCTTGGGGACTCTTATAGATTCTGTAGAAATGAAAATTTACCTGACAGAGGACAGGTTAACAAAACTTCTAAATGCTTGCCGTGTCCTTCATTCCATTCAACACCCGTCAGTGGCTCAATGCATGGAGGTAATCGGCTTAATGGTAGCGGCAATGGACATAGTACCTTTTGCACGCCTGCATCTCAGACCGCTGCAATTGTGCATGCTAAGTCAGTGGAATGGGGATTACTCAGATTTGTCCCCTATGCTGAATCTGGATCAAGAGACCAGAGATTCTCTTCTATGGTGGCTTTCTCGGCCACATCTGTCCAGGGGGATGCCCTTCAGCAGGCCAGACTGGACAATTGTAACAACAGACGCCAGCCTACTAGGTTGGGGCGCTGTCTGGAATTCCCTGAAGGCTCAGGGATCATGGACTCAGGAGGAGAGTCTCCTTCCAATAAACATTCTGGAATTGAGAGCAGTTCTCAATGCCCTTCTGACTTGGCCTCAGTTAGCAACTCTGAGGTTCATCAGGTTTCAGTCGGACAACATCACGACTGTGGCTTACATCAACCATCAGGGAGGGACAAGGAGTTCCCTAGCGATGATGGAAGTTTCAAAGATAATTCGCTGGGCAGAGTCTCACTCTTGCCACCTGTCAGCGATCCACATCCCAGGCGTGGAGAACTGGGAGGCGGATTTCCTAAGTCACCAGACTTTTCATCCGGGGGAGTGGGAACTTCATCCGGAGGTCTTTGCCCATATACTTCGACGTTGGGGCAAACCAGATATGGATCTCATGGCGTCTCGTCAGAACGCCAAGCTTCCTTGTTACGGGTCCAGATCCAGGGACCCGGGAGCGGTCCTGATAGATGCTCTGACAGCACCTTGGACCTTCAAGATGGCTTATGTGTTTCCACCCTTCCCGATGCTTCCTCGATTGATTGCCAGGATCAAACAGGAGAAAGCATCGGTGATTCTAATAGCGCCTGCGTGGCCACGCAGGACCTGGTATGCAGATCTAGTGGACATGTCATCCTGTCCACCTTGGTCGCTGCCTCTGAGACAGGACCTTCTAATTCAGGGTCCTTTCAAACATCAAAATCTAATTTCTCTGAAGCTGACTGCATGGAGATTGAACGCTTGATTTTATCAAAGCGTGGATTTTCGGAGTCAGTAATTGATACCTTAATACAGGCTAGGAAACCTGTTACCAGGAAAATTTACAATAAGATATGGCGTAAATATTTACACTGGTGCGAATCCAAGAGTTACTCATGGAGTAAGGTTAGGATTCCTAGGATATTGTCTTTTCTACAAGAAGGTTTAGAAAAGGGTTTATCTGCAAGTTCTTTAAAGGGACAGATCTCAGCTCTGTCCATCCTTTTACACAAACGTCTGTCAGAAGTTCCAGATGTTCAGGCTTTTTGTCAGGCTTTGGCCAGGATTAAGCCTGTGTTTAAGACTGTTGCTCCACCGTGGAGCTTAAACTTAGTTCTTAACGTTTTACAGGGTGTTCCGTTTGAACCCCTTCATTCTATTGATATCAAGCTGTTATCTTGGAAAGTTCTGTTTTTAATGGCTATTTCCTCGGCTCGAAGAGTCTCTGAGTTATCGGCCTTACATTGTGATTCTCCTTATCTGATTTTTCATTCAGACAAGGTAGTTCTGCATACTAAACCTGGGTTCTTACCTAAGGTAGTCACTAACAAGAATATCAATCAAGAGATTGTTGTTCCATCATTGTGCCCTAACCCTTCTTCAAAGAAGGAACGACTTCTGCACAATCTAGACGTAGTCCGTGCCCTAAAATTTTATTTACAGGCAACTAAAGATTTTCGCCAAACTTCTTCCCTGTTTGTCGTTTATTCTGGACATAGGAGAGGTCAAAAAGCATCTGCTACCTCTCTCTCTTTTTGGCTTCGTAGCATAATACGTTTAGCCTATGAGACTGCTGGACAGCAGCCTCCTGAAAGAATTACAGCTCATTCTACGAGAGCTGTGGCTTCCACGTGGGCCTTTAAGAATGAGGCCTCTGTTGAACAGATTTGCAAGGCTGCAACATGGTCTTCTCTTCATACTTTTTCCAAATTTTACAAATTTGACACTTTTGCTTCTTCGGAGGCTGTTTTTGGGAGAAAGGTTCTTCAGGCAGTGGTTCCTTCCATGTAAAGATCCTGCCTGTCCCTCCCGTCATCCGTGTACTTTAGCTTTGGTATTGGTATCCCATAAGTAATGGATGACCCGTGGACTGACTACACTTAACAGGAGAAAACATAATTTATGCTTACCTGATAAATTCCTTTCTCCTGTAGTGTAGTCAGTCCACGGCCCGCCCTGTTTTTTATGGCAGGTCTAAAATTTAAATTAAACTCCAGTCACCACTGCACCCTATAGTTTCTCCTTTCTCGTTTGGTTTCGGTCGAATGACTGGGTATGACGTAGAGGGGAGGAGCTATATAGCAGCTCTGCTTGGGTGATCCTCTTGCACTTCCTGTTAGGGAGGAGTTAATATCCCATAAGTAATGGATGACCCGTGGACTGACTACACTACAGGAGAAAGGAATTTATCAGGTAAGCATAAATTATGTTTTTATTGCTGCAGAATTTGTTTGCGCTCTACAAACAACTGATAATAATAATAATAATTTCTGATGTGATATGAGGTAAGGTTTAGTGATTTTGTGTCCATGGTTTTTATTGTTGTTGTGAAAGGAGGTAAGGTTTAGTGATTTTGTTGGCGGGTTTTTTATTGTTGTTGTGATAGGAGGTAAGGTTTAGTGATTTTGTGGGCGGGGTTTTTATTGCTAAGCTGATGTGATAGGTGATAATGTTTAGTGATCTTGTATTTTTTTACTGCTGATGTGATATAAGGTAAGGTTTAGGGAGTTTTTGGGGCGGGTTTTTTATCGTATTTGTGAAAGAAGGTAAGGTTTAGTGATTTTGGGGAGAGTGTTTTTATTGCTGATGTTATAGGTGGTAATGTTTAATGATATTTAGTGATTTAAATGTTGTTACCAAAATGTGCATTGTTTTGTACTCCAGGAAAATACCCTTTGAAATAATCTTATCTTGTCTCTTTTATGGAATGATATAAATGAGCCCAACTATTCACCATGTAGTATGTTGGGTGAATTGGAAAGAAACTAAACACAAGTTCCAGAGTTAAGCTAAAGGAAAAGCTAGAAAAATAAATAATGGCAGTTTGTTGTAAAGTTATAAAGGGACATAACAGTACAAATATAATGTGCCTGGCTGCATTATTGTTTTAAATAGAAATCGTTTTCCAATATAATTATTTTAGCAAAAATGCTTTTAGTAAAAGCAATTGCTGTTTCCAGGTCATGTATTATTCAGGGCTGGACTGGGAATAAAAAGGAGCCCTGGAAACTTTGGAGACCAGCCCTATTTTTCGTTGAGTCAGTAGAAGGCACACACCCCATTTTTCTCAAAGGGGATTACTGTGATACTCCATCCACCAATATTTCCCCCGCTCTCGAATTACATTATTAGCTTGTATTAAATAAAAGTGCCATACTGTTGATATATAGGTACCCTACAACCCAATTGCATCCATTAATAACCCATTTAAATTGTAGCTTTCCAGCCCCAGCAGCCCACCGGGAAATCTTCTGGTATCCTGATAGGCCAATCCGGACTTGGTATTATTATACGGTGTGTACTCTGTGCACTCGCATTCATCCACCATGCATGCATGATGCAAAGTCATTGTCCCTCTCAGCAGGCAATGTCATTAAAAGTGGGTGCACAGGGCATTACAGCATATGTACATATGCAATTTGAAGGGACAGTATACAACAAATTTTTATTTAAATGCATGTAATAGACACTACTATATAGAAAAATCACAGATACTGATATAAAAATCCAGTATAAAACTTTTTAAAAACTTACTTAGAAGCTCCCAATTTAGCACTGTTGATGAGGTTAGGCTGTGACATCCAGTGAAAGGGGCTGAGAGCAAACCCTTCCCCCCTCCCCTGCATATAAAAAGACCCATTATACAAACAGAAACTGTCTGAAGTCTGTATACATCAGTATACATCTAAAATGTTGGGGATGGGTTAGGAGTCTGAAAATCAGCACAATGTTATTTAAAAATAAGCAAAACTATACATTATTACAAAAATACTCCCAGATGGGCTATATAAATGGATTATCTACAAAACATTATGCAAAGAAAAATCTAGTGTACAATGTAAACTGTAACAGCTTTTACTTAAAGCATTTAGGTAAAATATTTACCTATAGAGCACTGGAAAGCCGCACTAATCACAAGCCTTCTTCACAGACCCCAGGGACCCGCTAATAGAAGGCTTAGCGCAGCATATCCCAGAGCCTGCGCTAAAGGAGAATGTCAGACGTTCATCAGGTGATGGTTATAAGAAACCTGATAGAGAATACAATTTTAAACAACTTTCCAATGTACTTCCAATATTATATTATATTATATTAGTGTATACTTTTCTATTTAGCTTTTTTTTTAGGAGCAGCAGGGCACTACTGGAAGCTAGCTTAACACTTTGGTTGAGCCAAGGAAAAGAGGCATCTGCTGCCTCTAATCAGCAGCTAGCTCCTGGTAGTGCATTGCTGTTCCTAAGACTACTTAGGTATTCTTTTCAACAAAGGATACCAAGAGAATGAAGCAAATTACACAATAGCAATATATTGGAAAGATGTGTAAAATTGTGTGTTCTATCTGAATCGTGAAAGTTCAATTTTGACGTTACTATCCACCCTTTCCGGTCCTTTAAATATTTAATTTGTGCGGCTGGCAGGTCTTACTTTTCGCGCCAATATTTTTGAATTACACAGCTAAATAGCAAGTCACCGATAGATGTCGCTATTTAGCTGTGAAATTCAAAAGCGGCAATGTCGGAATATATCCAACATTTGAGTGCATGCGCTAAAACCCTTTGTCAGATATTTTCCTACAAACGACCGCAAAGGGTTAAAGCTTAGTGTAAAGGTTTACAAATTGCAGCTTGATATTGTGACACATTGTATACTGTTGACTAAATACACTTCTTAGGTTGAAGTATTCCAAAATTTATATAACTTCCAGCCTATTTTCTCCAACATAGGTGTGTCCGGTCCACGGCGTCATCCTTACTTGTGGGAATATTCTCTTCCCCAACAGGAAATGGCAAAGAGCCCAGCAAAGCTGGTCACATGATCCCTCCTAGGCTCCGCCTACCCCAGTCATTCTCTTTGCCGTTGTACAGGCAACATCTCCACGGAGATGGCTTAGAGTTTTTTAGTGTTTAACTGTAGTTTTTCATTATTCAATCAAGAGTTTGTTATTTTCAAATAGTGCTGGTACGTACTATTTACTCAGAAACAGAAAAGAGATGAAGAATTCTGTTTGTATGAGGAAAATGATTTTAGCAACCGTAACTAAAATCCATGGCTGTTCCACACAGGACTGTTGAGAGCATTAACTTCAGTTGGGGGAACAGTTTGCAGTCCTTTGCTGCTTGAGGTATGACACATTCTAACAAGACGATGTAATGCTGGAAGCTGTCATTTTCCCTATGGGATCCGGTAAGCCATGTTTATTACGATTGTAAATAAGGGCTTCACAAGGGCTTATTTAGACTGTAGACATTTTTTGGGCTAAATCGATTGATATTAACACTTATTTAGCCTTGAGGAATCATTTATTCTGGGTATTTTGATATAATTATATCGGCAGGCACTGTTTTAGACACCTTATTCTTTAGGGGCTTTCCCAAAGCATAGGCAGAGTCTCATTTTCGCGCCGGTGTTGCGCACTTGTTTTTGAGAGGCATGGCATGCAGTCGCATGTGAGAGGAGCTCTGATACTGATAAAAGACTTCTGAAGGCATCATTTGGTATCGTATTCCCCTTGGGTTTGGTTGGGTCTCAGCAAAGCAGATACCAGGGACTGTAAAGGGGTTAAAGCTTAAAACGGCTCCGGTTCCGTTATTTTAAGGGTTAAAGCTTCCAAAATTGGTGTGCAATATTTTCAAGGCTTTAAGACACTGTGGTGAAAGTTTGGTGAATTTTGAACAATTCCTTCATGTTTTTTCGCAATTGCAGTAATAAAGTGTGTTCAGTTTAAAATTTAAAGTGACAGTAACGGTTTTATTTCAAAACGTTTTTTGTACTTTCTTATCAAGTTTATGCCTGTTTAACATGTCTGAACTACCAGATAGACTGTGTTCTGAATGTGGGGAAGCCAGAATTCCTATTCATTTAAATAAATGTGATTTATGTGATAATGACAATGATGCCCAAGATGATTCCTCAAGTGAGGGGAGTAAGCATGGTACTGCATCATTCCCTCCTTCGTCTACACGAGTCTTGCCCACTCAGGAGGCCCCTAGTACATCTAGCGCGCCAATACTCCTTACTATGCAACAATTAACGGCTGTAATGGATAATTCTGTCAAAAACATTTTAGCCAAAATGAACCCTTGTCAGCGTAAGCGTGGATGCTCTGTTTTAGTTACTGAAGAGCATGACGACGCTGATATTAATATCTCTGAAGGGCCCCTAACCCAATCTGAGGGAGCCAGGGAGGTTTTGTCTGAGGGAGAAATTACTGATTTAGGGAACATTTCTCAGCAGGCTGAATCTGATGTGATTACTTTTAAATTTAAATTGGAACATCTCCGCATTTTGCTTAAGGAGGTATTATCCACTCTGGATGATTGTGAAAATTTGGTCATCCCAGAGAAACTATGTAAAATGGACAAGTTCCTAGAGGTGCCGGGGCTCCCAGAAGCTTTTCCTATACCCAAGCGGGTGGCGGACATTGTTAATAAAGAATGGGAAAGGCCCGGTATTCCTTTCGTCCCTCCCCCCATATTTAAAAAATTGTTTCCTATGGTCGACCCCAGAAAGGACTTATGGCAGTCAGTCCCCAAGGTCGAGGGAGCGGTTTCTACTTTAAACAAACGCACCACTATTCCCATAGAGGATAGTTGTGCTTTCAAAGATCCTATGGATAAAAAATTAGAAGGTTTGCTTAAAAAGATGTTTGTTCAGCAGGGTTACCTCCTACAACCCATTTCATGCATTGTCCCTGTCACTACAGCCGCATATTTCTGGTTTGATGAACTGATTAAGGTGCTCGATAGTGACTCTCCTCCTTATGAGGAGATTATGGACAGAGTCAATGCTCTCAAATTGGCTAATTCTTTCACTCTAGACGCCTCTTTGCAATTGGCTAAGTTAGCGGCTAAGAATTCTGGGTTTGCTATTGTGGCGCGCAGAGCGCTTTGGTTGAAATCTTGGTCGGCTGATGCGTCTTCCAAGAACAAGCTACTAAACATTCCTTTCAAGGGGAAAACGCTGTTTGGTCCTGACTTGAAAGAGATTATCTCTGATATCACTGGGGGTAAGGGCCATGCCCTTCCTCAGGATCGGCCTTTCAAGGCAAAAACTAGACCTAATTTTCGTCCCTTTCGTAAAAACGGACCAGCCCAAGGTGCTACGTCCTCTAAGCAAGAGGGTAATACTTCTCAGGCCAAGCCAGCTTGGAGACCAATGCAAGGCTGGAACAAGGGAAAGCAGGCAAAGAAACCTGCCACTGCTACCAAGACAGCATGAAATATCGGCCCCCGATCCGGGACCGGATCTGGTGGGGGGCAGACTCTCTCTCTTCGCTCAGGCTTGGGCAAGAGATGTTCTGGATCCTTGGGCGCTAGAAATAGTCTCCCAGGGTTATCTTCTGGAATTCAAGGGACTTCCCCCAAGGGGAAGGTTCCACAGGTCTCAGTTGTCTTCAGACCACATAAAAAGACAGGCGTTCTTACATTGTGTAGAAGACCTGTTAAAAATGGGAGTGATTCATCCTGTTCCATTGAGAGAACAAGGGATGGGGTTCTACTCCAATCTGTTCATAGTTCCCAAAAAAGAGGGAACGTTCAGACCAATCCTAGATCTCAAGATCTTAAACAAATTTCTCAAGGTCCCATCTTTCAAGATGGAAACCATTCGAACTATCCTTCCTTCCATCCAGGAAGGTCAATTCATGACCACGGTGGATTTAAAGGATGCGTATCTACATATTCCTATCCACAAGGAACATCATCGGTTCCTAAGGTTTGCATTCCTGGACAAACATTACCAGTTCGTGGCGCTTCCTTTCGGATTAGCCACTGCTCCAAGGATTTTCACAAAGGTACTAGGGTCCCTTCTAGCTGTGCTAAGACCAAGGGGCATTGCAGTTGTACCTTACCTGGACGACATTCTGATTCAAGCGTCGTCCCTCCCTCGAGCAAAGGCTCACACGGACATCGTCCTGGCCTTTCTCAGATCGCACGGCTGGAAAGTGAACGTGGAAAAGAGTTCTCTATCCCCGTCAACAAGGGTTCCCTTCTTGGGAACAATTATAGACTCCTCAGAAATGAGGATTTTTCTAACAGAGGCCAGAAAGACAAAGCTTCTGGACTCTTGTCGAATACTTCATTCCGTTCCTCTTCCTTCCGTAGCTCAGTGCATGGAAGTGATCGGGTTGATGGTAGCGACAATGGACATAGTTCCTTTTGCGCGCATTCATCTAAGACCATTACAACTGTGCATGCTCAGTCAGTGGAATGGGGACTATACAGACTTGTCTCCAAAGATACAAGTAAATCAGAGGACCAGAGACTCACTCCGTTGGTGGCTGTCCCTGGACAACCTGTCACGAGGGATGACATTCCACAGACCAGAGTGGGTCATTGTCACGACCGACGCCAGTCTGATGGGCTGGGGCGCGGTCTGGGGATCCCTGAAAGCTCAGGGTCTTTGGTCTCGGGAAGAATCTCTTCTACCGATAAATATTCTGGAACTGAGAGCGATATTCAATGCTCTCAAGGCTTGGCCTCAGCTAGCGAGGACCAAGTTCATACGGTTTCAATCAGACAACATGACGACTGTTGCGTACATCAACCATCAGGGGGGAACAAGGAGTTCCCTAGCGATGGAAGAAGTGACCAAGATTATTCTATGGGCGGAGTCTCACTCCTGCCACCTGTCTGCTATCCACATCCCGGGAGTGGAAAATTGGGAAGCGGATTTTCTGAGTCGTCAGACATTGCATCCGGGGGAGTGGGAACTCCATCCGGAAATCTTTGCCCAAGTCACTCAACTTTGGGGCATTCCAGACATGGATCTGATGGCCTCTCGTCAGAACTTCAAAGTTCCTTGCTACGGGTCCAGATCCAGGGATCCCAAGGCGGCTCTAGTGGATGCACTAGTAGCACCTTGGACCTTCAAACTAGCTTATGTGTTCCCGCCGTTTCCTCTCATCCCCAGGCTGGTAGCCAGGATCAATCAGGAGAGGGCGTCGGTGATCTTGATAGCTCCTGCGTGGCCACGCAGGACTTGGTATGCAGATCTGGTGAATATGTCATCGGCTCCACCTTGGAAGCTACCTTTGAGACGAGACCTTCTTGTTCAGGGTCCGTTCGAACATCCGAATCTGGTTTCACTCCAGCCGACTGCTTGGAGATTGAACGCTTGATTTTATCGAAGCGAGGTTTCTCAGATTCTGTTATCGATACTCTTGTTCAGGCCAGAAAGCCTGTAACTAGAAAGATTTACCACAAAATTTGGAAAAAATATATCTGTTGGTGTGAATCTAAAGGATTCCCTTGGGACAAGGTTAAGATTCCTAGGATTCTATCCTTCCTTCAAGAAGGATTGGAAAGAGGATTATCGGCAAGTTCCCTGAAGGGACAGATTTCTGCCTTGTCGGTGTTACTTCACAAAAAACTGGCAGCTGTGCCAGATGTTCAAGCCTTTGTTCAGGCTCTGGTTAGAATCAAGCCTGTTTACAAACCTTTGACTCCTCCTTGGAGTCTCAATCTAGTTCTTTCAGTTCTTCAGGGGGTTCCGTTTGAACCCTTACATTCCGTTGATATTAAGTTATTATCTTGGAAAGTTTTGTTTTTAGTTGCAATTTCTTCTGCTAGAAGAGTTTCAGAATTATCTGCTCTGCAGTGTTCTCCTCCTTATCTGGTGTTCCATGCAGATAAGGTGGTTTTACGTACTAAACCTGGTTTTCTTCCAAAAGTTGTTTCTAACAAAAACATTAACCAGGAGATTATCGTACCTTCTCTGTGTCCGAAACCAGTTTCAAAGAAGGAACGCTTGTTGCACAATTTGGATGTTGTTCGCGCTCTAAAATTCTATTTAGATGCTACAAAGGATTTTAGACAAACATCTTCCCTGTTTGTTGTTTATTCAGGTAAAAGGAGAGGTCAAAAAGCAACTTCTACCTCTCTCTCTTTTTGGATTAAAAGCATCATCAGATTGGCTTACGAGACTGCCGGACGGCAGCCTCCCGAAAGAATCACGGCTCATTCCACTAGGGCTGTGGCTTCCACATGGGCCTTCAAGAACGAGGCTTCTGTTGATCAGATATGTAGGGCAGCGACTTGGTCTTCACTGCACACTTTTACCAAATTTTACAAGTTTGATACTTTTGCTTCTTCTGAGGCTATTTTTGGGAGAAAGGTTTTGCAAGCCGTGGTGCCTTCCATTTAGGTGACCTGATTTGCTCCCTCCCTTCATCCGTGTCCTAAAGCTTTGGTATTGGTTCCCACAAGTAAGGATGACGCCGTGGACCGGACACACCTATGTTGGAGAAAACAGAATTTATGTTTACCTGATAAATTTCTTTCTCCAACGGTGTGTCCGGTCCACGGCCCGCCCTGGTTTTTTTAATCAGGTCTGATAATTTATTTTCTTTAACTACAGTCACCACGGTACCATATGGTTTCTCCTATGCTATTATTCCTCCTTAACGTCGGTCGAATGACTGGGGTAGGCGGAGCCTAGGAGGGATCATGTGACCAGCTTTGCTGGGCTCTTTGCCATTTCCTGTTGGGGAAGAGAATATTCCCACAAGTAAGGATGACGCCGTGGACCGGACACACCGTTGGAGAAAGAAATTTATCAGGTAAACATAAATTCTGTTTTATAAAAAATACCTTTATTTTTCAACTGGGTCCATAAGTAGAAAAAAGCAACAACGTTTCAGGCCTGCAATAAGCCCTTAACCCTTTGAGGGATAAGCACTTTCCCACCTGGGTGCTAAGCTGAATTTTTTTTATTTTTTTATGTTTTTACATAAATAATTTTTTCCTTTTTTTTTTTTTTTTTTTTTTTTTACAGATCCCAAGGACTTATACCGTTGGAAAGGTTAGGCGATTACCTTTCCAACAGTGGTGCTTGGGGGTCTGTAGCTGCTTAGATGCCTGAGATACAGGCTTCTAAGCAGCATGCCCCCTGCTCCTATACTTAACATTGTTCATTTTAAATAACGTTGTGCGGTGAAGTCATTGCGCGTGACGTCACCGCGCATAACGTGAAGCCCCGGGGATGCCTGTCACTATGCAGGCCCGATCGCCGGGGTAGGAACGGGGCTCTCCCTCAAGTTGGGAGAGTGCTAGCGACGACTCTGAGCCATCGTTAGCACCAGAGTGGGAAACTCTGCGATGGTTTAGAGCCGTCGTTAGCACTCAAGAGGCTAAGGGACACTGAACCCAAATTTCCAACTTAATGGGAGTAGAGTCCACTTCATTCATTCATTACTTGTGGGAATTAAGAAACTGACCACCAGGAGGAGGCAAATACACCCCAGCCAAAGGTGCCCATTTATCAAGCTACGAACGGAGCTTGTGGGCCCGTGTTGCTGGCGAGTCTTCAGACTCGCCAGAAACAGTAGTTATGAAGCAGCGGTCACAAAGACCGCTGCTCTATAACCCTGTCTGCCTGCTCTGAGCAGGCGGTCAGGAATCACCGGAATTCAACACGATCGAATACGATCGGGTTGATTGACACCCCCTGCTGGCGGCCAATTGGCCATAAGTCTTCAGGGGGCGGCGTTGCACCAGCAGCTCTTGTGAGCTGCTGGTGCAATGCTGAATACGGAGAGCGTATTGCTCTCCGCATTCAGCGAGGTCTTGTGGACCTGATCCGCACTGTCGGATCAGGTCCGCAAGACCTTTAGAAAATAAGCCCCAAAGGCTTAAATACCTCCCCCACTCCCCTCATCCCCCAGTCATTCCTTGCCTTTCATCACAGGAGGTTGGCAGGGAAGTGTCGGAAAATTGGAGTAGTCTCTTATGGAGGATAGTACTCTTCGAAATGGGACTGGAGTTTTAAGTAGTCCTGTCAGTCTCTCAGTGAGAGCATGGGCGAAAGTTAGAGTCCGGAGATGCAGGGAGAGTCTTTCTGCGAAACCATCCGACTCATGATTAACAGCTCCTTAAGCAATCAGCGTTGACGAGTTTCGCTGCCTGCTTTATTCACTCAAGTCCATGTCAGGAGCGATTCTACTAACCTGTCACACTTGAGGGGCCGTGTTCCTGTTCCACGGCATAGATTCTGGTAAGATGGTTTCATTTATACACATATGATAACGCAAGAAGACAGGGTCACAGTGTGTCTCCTTTTATCTGTATAGAATCAAGGGTTAATATCCCTGGAAAGGAGATTATTGAACAGGGGGGGAATTTATGCATAATATCTTTATTGTGTTTGATGCTACATCATGTGTGGGATGAGGCTCTAGCAATGTGTGCACAGTCAGGGGCGGTCCTGCATGGCACTCCATGTGACCGGGTGTGGCCTCTTCAACTTCCTCTTTCCTGATCGGCAATTGCGGGATACATAACGATTTCCCTGTGTCCGGGGTAATAGGAGGTGGTGAGTGCCCCGGCCATTGGTGTATAAAGGTACTATTTATTCTATCTAGTCCATATTAAAGCATAAGCTATGGAGGACTCTGATATGTTAGAGGATACTCCCTCTTTAATAAAAGCTTATATCTGTGTTTATTGTGAGGAGGTTCATGTTGATCCGCCTGCCCAACTTTGTTCCACATGCTTTGATAAAATTGCAATATCTAAAAAGTACAAGATATTTAGTACTACTGAGCCGTCCACCTCTGAGGGTTTTCCGTCCTGCGAGATGCATTCCCTACATTCATCTCCGATTACACATGTAGCTCCCCAAGGCCCTACTGATCCTCCCTCAGGAGGGGCCTCGTGGCCGCCAGATTTCGCTGCACAGTTGCAAGAAGCGGTTTCTGCGGCCTTCCATGCCCTACCACACCCTGCGAAGCACAAGCGAAGGGAAAGACATAGCCTTCCGTCCCAGGGGTTATCTACTCCGTTGGAGGTCTCTGAGAGATTATCCGATGATGAGGACACCTCCGACTCGTCTCTAAGGGCGCTCTCTCTGGGACAGAATCAGCGTCTTCATAACCTCCGGCTACGGAGGAGCCTGATTTTAAGTTTAAGATGGAGCATTTGCGCTTTTTACTAAAAGAAGTGCTTGCTGCGGTGGAGGTTCCAGAACCGAAAGTTCTGGAAGAACTTTTGATCCCTAAACTAGATAGGGTTTATGAGGACAGGGTGGTGCCTCAGGCCTTCCCAGTTCCCGTGAATATTGCTCCTATTATTAAGAATGAGTGGGAGATACTTGGCTCGTCCTTTTCTCCCTCTACCTCTTTTAAGAAGCTGTTCCCCATTTAGGGCTCTCCGCTTGAGCTATTGGGGGGGGCATTCCTAAGGTGGATGGAGCTATTTCCACACTCGCCAAGCGGACGACTATTCCCCTTGAGGATAGTTCGTCGTTCAAAGTGCCCATGGACAAAAAATTGGAATCTATGTTGAGAAAGATGTTCCAACTCACGGGGTTTGTTTTCCAACCGGCAGCGGCGATCGCTGTGGTGGCTGGAACGGCTACCTACTGGTGTGACGAATTGTCAGCCATGGTCGAGGTGGAGACTCCCCTCGAGGAGATACAGGAAAAGATTAAGGCCTTAAGGGTCGCAAATTCTTTTATCTGTGATGCAAATATGCAGGTTATTCGCCTGAATGCTAAGGCGTCAGGTTTCTCTGTTCTAGCCCATAGAGCTCTGTGGTTAAAGTCGTAGTCTGCTGACATGACTTCCAAATCTAGATTACTATCTCTCCTGTTTCAGGGGAAAGTTCTTTTTGGTCCATGCCTGGACTCTATTATATCCACGGTCACGGGAGGCAAGGGTGCTTTCCTACCGCAGGATAAGAAGAATAAGCCTAAGGGCTCTACATTTCGTCCCTTTCGCTCGGACAAATCTCAACGCCAGCAGCCTGCTGCGAAGACTGAGCAGTTAAAGGGATCTTGGAAACCGGCTCAATCTTGGAACAAGTCCAAGCAGAGCAAAAAGCCCGCCTAGACAAAGTCGGCATGAAGGGGCGGCCTCCGATCCGTCTCTGGATCGCAGGGGGGCAGACTATCTCTGTTTGCAGAGGCTTGGATTGAAGACGTACAGGATCCTTGGGTTCTGGACGTTAACACCCAGGGTTACAGGATAGAGTTCAAGACTCATCCGCCCAGAAGCAGATTCCTCCTGTCAAATCTATCTTCAAGACCAGAAAAGAGAGATGCCTTTCTAGAGTGCGTAAGCGATCTCTCCTCTCTTGGAGTAATTATTCCAGTACCTTTAGCAGAAAGGGGTCTAGGGTACTATTCAAACCTTTTCGTGGTCCCAAAGAAGGAGGGCACATTCTGCCCGATTCTGGACCTAAAGTGCCGGAACAAGTTTCTGTCAGTTCCATCGTTCAAAATGGAGACGATCAGATCGATTCTGCCTTTAGTTCAAGAGGGGCAATTTATGACAACGATAGACTTTAATGATGCTTACCTTCACGTGCCAATCCACGGGGACCACTTCAGGTTTCTAAGATTCACCTTTCTGGACCAACACTTCCAGTTTGTGGCCCTGCCATTCGTTCTGGCGACTGCCCCAAGAGTTTTTATGAAGGTTCTGGGAGCGCTGCTCGCGGTAGCGAGAGCCAGAGGTATTGCGGTAGCTCCTTATCTGGATGATATCCTGGTTCAGGCTCCTTCCTACAGTCTCGCCGAGGACCACTCAAGGACTCTTCTTCTTCTCCTTCGATCCCACGGATGGATGATAAACGATGGGAAAGAGTTCTCTGGTTCCCAGCATCAGGGTGGAGTTCCTGGGCACGATCATAAATTCCATAGCTATGAAAATATTCCTGACAGATCAGAGACGTTCCAAATTCGCGTCCAGCTGTCTTGCCCTTCAGACCTCCTCAAGGCCATCTGTGGCCAGGTGTATGTAGGTGATTGGACTCATGGTTTCCAGCATAGATGTCATTCCTTTCAAAGTAACAGGACAAATAAAGAGAGCCCATTATAACGGGTGAAACGCGTTGAAGGAAGTAAGCTGTTTTTTCTCCTGTTAAAGAACAAAACATCTAACTAGGTACCTAGTATAACCCGCGCATGATACACGCTAAGTGCGGGTCTATCTACTTTGGAATAAAGTCTACAACTGCCGGGATCCTGTCGACACCTCTCACGCAAAGAGCCGCAAGCAGTGGCAACCGTCACAGTGAGACGCCGACCTGAGAGATCAGCGAGCTGGTAAGACTGAAAGCCTAACTATACACACACAGGCTGCTTTGGCTGTCCAGTGGGGCGAACGCCGTCATTCCGTCTTCCCTTGAAGGTAAGCAGTGATATACCAAGTTGCCGTCCTGACACCAAGGGGGTCTGGTGTATTGTATGATATCTGCTTCAAGACTGTCTTATTCACTTATAGCAACAAAGTTTAAGAAAAGCTAACATCTGCAACTTACTTATTTGCTTTTACACACCAACAAGAAGTTAAATTGTTACAAGTTGCAACATTAATCAATGGTTTTGTACTTTCTCATGTCCTTTTAAACTGGTGTTTTTCATCTTGGAGTAATCCACTATATTTTTGGTTTTAATTTTAATTTTAATTTCTATTTTTATTTTTTAAATTTTTTGAACCCATAAGTGGTTTCTATTTTTGAGGTGGTATTCTGGCAAAGTATATCCTTTTATATTTATTATTATTATATTGGCTATAGTAACTGTTTTATGCAATTTTAAACTAATATCTTTTAATTTTCTGTTGATTTTGGACTTGAAGTCCATGGAATAAATGTGTTGGTTACCTCAAGCTTATTAGCGCCCTCTCTTTATTTGTCCTTGTTATGGTATAGCCCGAGTATCGAGGGCTAATACCAGATGAAAGATGCCCTTAATACGGGAATAGCAACACACAGACCCAGTTAATACACCGAACGGGGAAAATACACGAAATCCTTCTCTCCTGGAACAGGCAAAAGAATAATTCAAAGTAGCAATTCCCCCCAAACACGAGACCAAGCTCCGTCTTGAGGGTAAAACAGGAATCTCATTTATTGAGGGCTACATGCCCAGTATTTAAGCAGGTCTCCCACCTGGTGGACACTCCCCTAGGGGACCAGATGGGAGGCTGGGACAAGTATAGTACATTAGCCATACCCCCTCCTCTCTATCCTGGAGATAATTGGGAAGAAATCCAATTATCTCCATGGATAGAGGACAAACGCCCTTTTACAGGATACAATAAAGATACATTACATAAACAATTAAACAATCAAACACAAGCAAACAATGGATTCCTTCCTGGCACCTAGCAGTCTGGACTCTGGAGGTGATTAAACAAGGTGAAAGCGTATCACCTAAACCTAATTACAGTAAACAATAGCTGATGCCTGGAAACCTGTATCAGAAAATACAGTTCAATTGCCATGGAGCCAAAGTCTTTCACATAGTCTTTCGTTATATGAATGGGCTCCATGGCATAGCTATCTGGGGTATCACTGTTCAAATAGGGCAAGCACCGAACGAACCGGCCTTCGTTTCCCTGCAGGGGAAAATCAAGCGTTTCAACATGGGGCCATAGTCTAAAGGCAGCAGGCGGGCAACCAGGCTCCTCCAATGCACATTGGTCTTGTCACATCTCTCCCCTTTTCCAAACAGACTAACAGGGTATCTGACCTCCTGCCGGTCAGTGCCCTGGTTAGTCCAACAACCCACCCACAATAAATGGTTACTACACCTGGGTAGAGGAGAAACTTGTCCATGTCCAGGTGCCTCACCACGGCTGTGCGGGGGACTGGTAGGCTGCCTTGGTGGGTTGCTGAGTGGGCAGAGACCAGCGGTACTCTGCCCTGGTGCCAGCGCTACCACTGAAGTAGCCTGGTTGGAGCCTGGTTTTGGGAGGGGGAGACCGACTGTCTCCCCTTTGGCTAAACAGCCCTGTTGCTGGGGGACAGGACTGACCATCCCTACCCCCTCTGCTGTAAGTGCAGAGACCACGGTCCCATCTGCCCGGTTGTGGGGCTTACTGTCTCCCCTGGGTATGTCAAGCTGCCGCTGGGGAGAGGGGATAACAAGCTCCTCTCCCATACATACTTCCAGCCACGGGGGAGGGAGACCGGCTGTCTCTGCTCCCAATACCGAGTCCTGCTGTTGGGGAAAGGAGACTGGGCTCTCTATTCCCTGTAACACACACTGCTGTTGGGGAGCAGGACCGACCATCTCTGCCCCCGGTAGCTCAGTGTGCCGCTGGGGAATGGAGACTGGGCTCCCAATTCCCTGTACATTGCTCTGCCGCTGGGGAATGGAGACTGGGCTCCCAATTCCCTGTACATTGCTCTGCCGCTGGGGAATGGAGACTGAGCTCCCAATCCCCTGCAGGACTGGTGGATAGACCTCTGTCCCATCTCCACCGGCCACCTGGGGTCCTTTCCAGTAAATCTCCACAATATCTTCTCAGCTGATGGGGTCTGGATCTGGGTCTGTCACCTTGCTGTCCTGCTGAGCCTTCCCAATGGAGTGGAGGAGATCTCGGTAGTCCTGCTCTAGCTCCCACTCCAGGGTTGCTAGGTGAGCCAGGTCTGGCTCTACCTCATGGGGGTCATCCCAGTCATGTCTAGCCTCCCTCTCGTAGAAAATGTCCTGAAGTCTGGTCTGGGCAGGGCTCCCGAAGTCAGGCTCTGCAAAGGACTCCCATAACAAGCCAGGACCATCGAACTCCTCTCCCTCTGGCTTGTCATGCTCGGCTGTCCAGGGTATATACTGTGCCATATACCACCAGAGCGCCTGGTAGGCATCCTCCAGCCATAGCTCCTGCCATACCCGGTGCTCTAGTTCCTTCACCCATTCCTCAAGGGGCTGCTCTCCCAGGAAGGGCATCCGCAGGGCCACTTGCTTCTGCAACCGCTGCTCTTCACTGGGGAGACTCTCACCCCGCTGGTATTGTACATTATCCAGGGCCTGGTACCAGATGCCTTTCCTTAATGCATCCCGGCCATCCAGGTCCTTCTCCTCATATAACACTGCTGGTTCCATTCTTTTGCTTTTAGGGTCACTGTACTGGGACATGCGTTGCCCCCAACTTGTAACTCCATGGAATGGTGTCTCTTGTAGCTGTCCTTCTGGCTGTGGGAACAATCCCGCCGCTTGCCACCAATTGTTACGGTATAGCCCGGGTATCGAGGGTTAATACCAGATGAAAGATGCCCTTAATACGGGAATAGCAACACACGGACCCAGTTAATACACCAAACGGGGAAAATACATGAAATCCTTCTCTCCTGGAACAGGCAAAAGAATAATTCAAAGTAGCAATTCCCCCCAAACACGAGACCAAGCTCCGTCTTGAGGGTAAAACAGGAATCTCATTTATTGAGGGCTACATGCCCAGTATTTAAGCAGGTCTCCCACCTGGTGGACACTCCCCTAGGGGACCAGATGGGAGGCTGGGACAAGTATAGTACATTAGCCATACCCCTCCTCTCTATCCTGGAGATAATTGGGAAGAAATCCAATTATCTCCATGGATAGAGGACAAACGCCCTTTTACAGGATACAATAAAGATACATTACCTAAACAATTAAACAATCAAACACAAGCAAACTATGGATTCCTCCCTGGCACCTAGCAGTCTGGACTCTGGAGGTGATTAAACAAGGTGAAAGCGTATCACCTAAACCTAATTACAGTAAACAATAGCTGATGCCAGAAAACCTGTATCAGAAAATACAGTTCAATTGCCATGGAGCCAAAGTCTTTCACATAGTCTTTTGTTATACGAATGGGCTCCATGGCATAGCTATCTGTGGTATCACTGTTCAAATAGGGCAAGCACCGAATGACCCGGCCTTCGTTTCCCTGCAGGGGAAAATCAAGAGTTTCAACATGGGGCCATAGTCTAAAGGCAGCAGGCGGGCAACCAGGCTCCTCCAATGCACAGTGGTGAGATTGGTCTCGTCACAGTCCTGTTGCTTTGTTCTTTGTGACCATTTTAGGAAGGTGGTCTGGGAGTGGCCTGCGGTAACCTTCAGGCTTTAGCGCTTTGTTTTCTCTTGCTCATGTCATTCCTTTCGCCAGGTTCCATCTAAGACCTCTGCAGTTATGCATGTTGAGACAATGGAACAGCGATCACTCAGATCTTTCCCAACAGATCTCTCTGGACAATCGAGCAAGGGTATCCCTCTCTTGTTGGGTCTGTCCGGGGCAGCTGTCCCAGGGGACATCCTTCTTGAGAACATCCTGGGAGATTGTGACCACGGATGAAAGTCTATCAGGATGGGGAGCTGTTTGGGGTGCCAGAAGAGCACAGGACAGGTGGACTCAAGAGGAGTCGACCCTACCGATAAATATCCTGGAATTACAAGCAATATTCAATGCTCTGAGGGCTTGGCCCCTCTTGGGGTTGTCCCGCTTCATCAAGTTCCAGTCGGACAACATTACCTCAGGGGCGTATATAAGCCATCAAGGGGTAACGAGAAGCTCCCTAGCCATGAGGGAGGTGTCTCGGATTCTGGAATGGGCAGAGACCCACAACTGTTCATTCTCAACAATCCACATCCCGGGTGTGGACAACTGGGAAGCGGATTTCCTCAGCAGACAATCGTTTCATCCAGGGGAATCGTCTCTCCATCCCAAGGTGTTTGCAGAGATCTGCATCAGATGGGGGACGCCGAAGATAGATCTCATGGCATCCAGACTTAACTTCAAGCTACCCAGATACGGGTCGTGGTCCAGGGATCCCCAGGCAGAGCTGACAGATGCCTTGGCGGTACCTTGGGAGTTCAACCTAATTTACAGATTTCCACCATTGCCACTTCTTCCTCAAGTGGTGGTCCGCATCAAACAGGAGCAAGTCTCGACCATTCTGATTGCTCCGTTGTGGCCACGGAGGACGTGGTTTGCGGATTTGGTGGGAATGTCGTCGTCTCCTCCATGGAGGTTACCCTGTCGCAGAGATCTGCTACTTCAGGGCCCCTTTCTTCACCAAAATCTCGATTCTCTGAGGCTGACTGCACCTAGTCTTGGCCAAGAGAGGGTTCTCGGAAAGAGTGATTGATACTCTCATTCAGGCTAGGAAACTGGTCACTCGGCGCATCTATCATAAGGTGTGGAGGACCTATTTATCCTGGAGTGAGGAACGTGGATATCCCTGGCTCAAGATTAGGGTATCCAGGATTCTGGCTTTTCTTCAAGATGGTTTGGATAAGGGCCTTGCCGCTAGTTCCTTAAAGGGACAGATTTCTGCCTTATCGGTGCTATTACACAGGAAGCTAGCGGAGCTTCCTGATGTTCAGTCCTTTGTGCAGGCTTTGTCTAGAATCAGGCCGGTATTTAGACCTTCTGCTCCTCCTTGGAGCTTGAATTTGGTTCTTAAGGTTTTGTAGAGGGCTCTGTTTGAGCCTATGCATGCGCTTGACATTAAGATTCTCTCCTGGAAGGTTCTGTTTCTTCTGGCTATTGCATCGGCTTGCAGAGTCTCTGAGTTAGCGGCCTTGCAATATGAATCCCCTTACCTGGTTTTTCACGCCGTTAAGGCTGTGCTTTGCACTGGGTTGTTTTTTTACCCCCAAGGTGGTATCAGATCGTAACATCAATCAGGAGATAGTAGTTCCTTCTTTGTGTCCTAGCCCTTCTTCGCCCAAGGAAAGGTTACTTCATAACTTGGATGTGGTTCGAGCCTTGAAGTTTTACCTTCAGGTCACAAAAGATTTCAGACAGACTTCGCCTTTGTTTGTGGTGCATTCGGAGAAGCGTAGGGGGCAGAGGTCCTCTTCCACTTTACTGTCCTTTTGGTTGAGGAGCATTATCCGTTTTCACCTATGAGACAGCGGGACCTAAGCCTCCTCAGAGGATTACGGCTCACTCAGCTAGAGCTGTGGCCTCTTCTTGGGCCTTTAAGAACGAGGCCCCTGTGGAGCAGATTTGTAAGGTGGCTACTCTTCCTTACATACATTTGTTAAATTTTACGAATTTGATGCTTTTGATTCAGCTTTTGATTCAGCGGAAGCTGTTTTTGGGAGAAAGGTTCTACAGGCTGTGGTGCCCTCCTACTTTTGCCCTCCCAATTTTTTTCATTCAGTGTCCTCTAGAGCTTGAGTATTTGTTCCTACAAGTAATGCATGAAGCAGTGGACTCTCCTCCCATTAAGATGGAAAACATAAATTATGCTTACCTGATAATTTCATTTCCATCTGTGGGAGGAAAGTCCACTGCTCCCGCCCATTTGCTCCGGTGGGCGGACCTACATTTAATTTTATTCTTCGGGCACCATTTATACCCGGATATTTCTCCTACTGTTCCTTGTTCCCTTGGCAGAATGACTGGGGGATGAGGGGAGTGGGGGAGGTATTTAAGCCTTTGGCTGGGGTGTTTTTGCCTCCTCCTGGTGGCCAGGTTCTTAATTCCCACAAGTAATGAATGAAGCACTGGACTCTCCTCCCACAGATGGAAATGAAATTATCAGGTAAGCATAATTTATGTTTTTTTCTTTCATGATTCAGATAGAGCATGACATTTTAATCAACTTTCTAATTTACTCCTATTATCAATTTTTCTTTGTTCTCTTGCTATCTTTATTTTAAAAGTAGGAATGTAAAACTTAGCAGCCAGACCATTTTAGGTTCAGCACTATGGATAGTGCTTGCTTATTGGAGGCATACATTTACCCACCAATAAGCAAGCATAACCCAGGTTCTCAACCAAAAATAGGCCGGCTCCTATGCATCACATTCCTACTTTTGAAATAAAGATAACAAGAGAACAAAGAAAAATTGATAATAATGCTATGATATATGTATAGCATATGTGAGTACAGACCTGCTTAACCCCTTGTATCCTAGTTATATGATTGTAGCATCAGGACAGCTCCCACACACGTGACTGCAACGGCTTTATACCGGTATCTCCACGGAGGTGAGAAGCCTTGTGAGTCTGTCAGATTGGGACTTTATCCGGACGAATAAGGTAATAGAAATCCTGATATTGGGACTGTCTGACAATTTGTTTGGATGCTCATATCCTTGGGAGTTTTTAGTGGTCGATAACGGCTTTTCTCTCTCTTTTGTTCTGTGGTGGCAACATTAAGGTTTTATCTATACATATCGGAGACGTCCGATTTTTATACAAGTTTTATATGTCTTATTGCTTGTTTGCTATAATTGCTTGATACTTTTATTTAATTAAACTGGCATAGCCATTGTTTATATTTTGCTTATACAAGTACTCTTGTTTTTTATATATATGCTCTGATTGAAGGGATATCCCGTTTATCTAATTGTCTCTTACACACCTTTAGCCTTGGCGCATCTATTTACTGCTTTTCTTATTTGTTATTTTTACCTATTGTGAGGGATACTTAGGTAACATTAGGAGTTTGGTGCAGTACTCAACGCACACTACTTTGTCGAAAATAGATGGGGGTGGAGGTGAGCGCCAAAAAAGGCTGAGGTAGGGAATGGGGACACCTGTTAGACTGATAGAGCGGTGTCCACAATGTAGGTTCTCTTGTTGACGTTGGTGGAATCGATGTACAAATAGTATAATAACTATAAATTAGTTGTAAACTTTAAGAATGTATATCAATGTTTAATCCACACAAAAATGTTAAAATATCTCAGATCTACTTAAAAACATACACAGTCCTAAAAATAGAAATAAAAATAACAATCATATAAAATCATGGATCCATGTTACAATAAAATAAATGCAAAAAATGGGAATGCACAATAAAAACCTTTTTGCAATAATTGATCTTATAGACCAAGTATCCTAATTAGGCCACGTGTCCTAATTGGAGTAGTTTATTTAGAAACAGTCCAGATGGTGGTGAATGTTCTTATGGTTATATTTGTCCAATTAAATCACAATATGGCAAAAAAAAAATTAGTGTCTCTGTCCGTGACCAATTCTGAAATAATTCCAAAGCAGTGTGTGTCCTGTGCCTGAAATGGTGAGAAAATGGAAAATCCAAAAATGTGTGATCACTTAATGTGAAAAAAAGGTGAAAAAAATGTAGAAAAAATGTAGAAAAAATTTAGAAAAAATGTGTAACCTTGCAAAAAATGTGAGAATCCTCCAGTTTATGTGGCAAAAAGTGAGTATTCAAGGTGATTAAAAAAGTGTCCAATGTGATATAGTGATTTCTGTGCAATGAAGTTGTAGCTCAGTATGATCCAATCAAAAACCAAATAACATTGTGCAAAAACCTGTAAAGAAAACAAACAATACTATAATATATACAAACTGTTAAGTGGGTATATCAGTATTATGCTTACTCAAATCAGTCGACGCGTTTCGGCCATGTACTCCTGGCCTTTATCAAGACTAACATTGTGAGTAAGCTGAGAGAATTTATAGGAGCTGTTGCTAATGTTTGGGCGCCAAAAAGCTAGTAGGCCACGCCCCCTTCCTGTTAGGTGCATTGTGGGTATGGGCAAAAGTTTAGTTTTAAAATGTACTCTTAAAAGATCAAAATATTAATTTATGAGTCTTAACTATTATTGTGTTCTTGGGGCCATTTCAATTTGGGCTATTTGCTTTGTCTATGTGCCCTTAGTTGGCATCCTAAGTATGATAAATTTGTATTCCACCTACACTTCCGGTTTCGCTAGTGTTTGTCATGTTTACTTCCGGTTTTTCTAATGTTGGCTCATATCCTGTGGGTTAGTGATGCTATCATACTTCGATAGCTATCTATTTAGGTATTGACCTAACTCCCTTTGTATATCATATGGCGACTACTTTATCTTTTAGCTAAAGCTGCCTTTACTTTCATTCTTTCTCTTTATTACCTCTGTTCGGCACATATTTATACTTCCGGTTAGCGCATATTAGCACTTCCGGTTTCGCTATGTCATAGCACTTCCGGTTTCTGTTGTTTTCCGGTATCGTGATTGTCTAATACTTCCGGTTTCGATAGGTTACACTACCACACAGAGACTAATGTGAGAATAAATCTAAGCTGCCTATTAATAAGTGCTGGATATATGGCGGTATGTTTGGGTACATGAGTGAATATTGTGATGTAACCAAATCCAAGTACCTATGGTATAGTTTGTGTTACCATACTCAGACTCGAGTAAATTAGTAAAACAATTTTAAATTATTTAAAATAATTTAAAATAAAATAATAATAATATAAGATAATTAAAATATTAAAATAATCTAAATAATCCAAAATACAGTTCACCAAAAATGCAATCAGGATAACACTGATACTAATAGAATGCCATATGGAACTGGCTATACAATGAATACCTCCTAAAATCAGAGTGACAGTAGTACAAATAACTGCTCAAGCTCATATTTCAACAGAATGCCAAATCAAAAATGGTTTCAAATTGCTTAAAATATGTTCAAACTTCTTAAAATACCCCAAACTTTTCTAAAAGCTTTTAGAATATTTTTAAAATACAAAATCCCAGAATTATTATAATCCTCATTGTATTAGTATTTAATTCTAAATTCTAAAAATATTCTAAAAATATTTTAAAAATATTCTAAAAGCTTTTAGAAAAGTTTGGGGTATTTTAAGAAGTTTGAACATATTTTAAGCAATTTGAAACCATTTTTGATTTGGCATTCTGTTGAAATATGAGCTTGAGCAGTTATTTGTACTACTGTCACTCTGATTTTAGGAGGTATTCATTGTATAGCCAGTTCCATATGGCATTCTATTAGTATCAGTGTTATCCTGATTTCATTTTATTTTATCTTATTCCATGTAACCCAATTGTATTTTTATTGTATTTTTGGTGAACTGTATTTTGGATTATTTAGATTATTTTAATATTTTAATTATCTTATATTATTTTATTTTAAATTATTTTAAATAATTTAAAATTGTTTTACTAATTTACTCGAGTCTGAGTATGGTAACACAAACTATACCATAGGTACTTGGATTTGGTTACATCACAATATTCACTCATGTACCCAAACATACCGCCATATATCCAGCACTTATTAATAGGCAGCTTAGATTTATTCTCACATTAGTCTCTGTGTGGTAGTGTAACCTATCGAAACCGGAAGTATTAGACAATCACGATACCGGAAAACAACAGAAACCGGAAGTGCTATGACATAGCGAAACCGGAAGTGCTAATATGCGCTAACCGGAAGTATAAATATGTGCCGAACAGAGGTAATAAAGAGAAAGAATGAAAGTAAAGGCAGCTTTAGCTAAAAGATAAAGTAGTCGCCATATGATATACAAAGGGAGTTAGGTCAATACCTAAATAGATAGCTATCGAAGTATGATAGCATCACTAACCCACAGGATATGAGCCAACATTAGAAAAACCGGAAGTAAACATGACAAACACTAGCGAAACCGGAAGTGTAGGTGGAATACAAATTTATCATACTTAGGATGCCAACTAAGGGCACATAGACAAAGCAAATAGCCCAAATTGAAATGGCCCCAAGAACACAATAATAGTTAAGACTCATAAATTAATATTTTGATCTTTTAAGAGTACATTTTAAAACTAAACTTTTGCCCATACCCACAATGCACCTAACAGGAAGGGGGCGTGGCCTACTAGCTTTTTGGCGCCCAAACATTAGCAACGACTGATTTGAGTAAGCATAATACTGATATACCCACTTAACAGTTTGTATATATTATAGTATTGTTTGTTTTCTTTACAGGTTTTTGCACAATGTTATTTGGTTTTTGATTGGATCATACTGAGCTACAACTTCATTGCACAGAAATCACTATATCACATTGGACACTTTTTTAATCACCTTGAATACTCACTTTTTGCCACATAAACTGGAGGATTCTCACATTTTTTGCAAGGTTACACATTTTTTCTAAATTTTTTCTACATTTTTTCTACATTTTTTTCACCTTTTTTTCACATTAAGTGATCACACATTTTTGGATTTTCCATTTTCTCACCATTTCAGGCACAGGACACACACTGCTTTGGAATTATTTCAGAATTGGTCACGGACAGAGACACTAATTTTTTTTTGCCATATTGTGATTTAATTGGACAAATATAACCATAAGAACATTCACCACCATCTGGACTGTTTCTAAATAAACTACTCCAATTAGGACACGTGGCCTAATTAGGATACTTGGTCTATAAGATCAATTATTGCAAAAAGGTTTTTATTGTGCATTCCCATTTTTTGCATTTATTTTATTGTAACATGGATCCATGATTTTATATGATTGTTATTTTTATTTCTATTTTTAGGATTGTGTATGTTTTTAAGTAGATCTGAGATATTTTAACATTTTTGTGTGGATTAAACATTGATATACATTCTTAAAGTTTACAACTAATTTATAGTTATTATACTATTTGTACATCGATTCCACCAACGTCAACAAGAGAACCTACATTGTGGACACCGCTCTATCAGTCTAACAGGTGTCCCCATTCCCTACCTCAGCCTTTTTTGGCGCTCACCTCCACCCCCATCTATTTTCTACTTTCATATTGGGTACACTAGGGACCCGCTGAGGAGAGCCAGAGGTATTTCATATCCCCTTTCCCTTCTGTTATCTGCGCAGGATATACACTTTTATCGTTTAACTGCACACTACTTTGTCTATGTTTTTATTACTGAAAGACATTATTGAAGTCCTTAGGGTAACACAGTTATATTAAACAATAAATCATAGATGTCACATGTATCTCAATACTACTTCTAGGGGTGTCCCAAAGCAAAGAGCCTGGAGGAAAAATTGTGAGATGCGGCATTCTTTTGCGAAACGAATGCGAATATGGCTGTAGGCAGTGTCATCCGTTTTGTTTCAGCCTTGGATATATCACTGTGAAAGAGTAACACACAGAGATCTGTGATAATCCACATCTTTGTGCACTGCATTTAAACACTGACATATCCAGTGCCGAAACTAAACGTACGCCGCCATCTCCAGCCATATTAATTTCTCAAATGAATCTCGAATCCCGAAACTGCCCATGCCTACTGGAAACTACTTGACTAGATGTAGTGTACTGTAGACTAATTGTATATATATTTCTTATTTACACAGCTTATGTAACAATGTACTGCTTTACACACAGGGCTATTACTGTCAGAGATAATGGAAAAAAGATTTGAACACAAATGGAACTGAATTGTCAGGGTGAAACAAAGCTACAGAATCTACAAATTAATTCAAATTGTAGGTTTTCAACTTGCTATTTCCAACAAAGATATACAGATATAATCAGCATTCTGTCTGCAGATGACTGAAAACACTGCCAGGACCTTTTAAGCTATTAAAGGTTTATGTGTTTTTTTTGCACTTTTTATGCTGATTATTCAGTTAATTTATTTATTGGATTGAAGAACTTTAGTTTAGTGACTCCTTTGATATGAAGGATTTTTTTCAGCATGTAGTTTCCATAGGTAAGTATATAAAAAAGTGCAAGGTATAATAATGTTGGTGCTACAGTACCAGTGGTGTAATAATGCTGGTGCAACAATACTAGGGGTGTAATAATGCTGGTGCAACAATACTAGGGGTGTAATAATGCTGGTGCTACAATAATGCTGGTGCTACAATACTAGGGGTGTAATAATGCTGGTGCAACAATACTAGGGTGTAATAATGCTGGTGCAACAATACTAGGTGTGTAATAATGCTGGTGCTACAATGCTAGGGGTGTAATAATGCTGGTGCTACAATACTAGGGGTGTAATAATGCTGGTGCTACAATACTAGGGTGTAATAATGCTGGTGCTACAATACTAGGGGTGTAATAATGCTGGTGCTACAATACTAGGGGTGTAATAACGCTAGTGCTACATTCAGAGCTACAGTGCCAGGGGTATAATAATGGAGAAAAAATATTAGGAAAAAAGCGAACAGAAAATGGAGCACTCACAAAAAATGGCATAGATGGCTACTCAGTGTAGGTAAATGTAATTAAAAATTAACATTTATTGATAATTATAGGATTAAAAACTACTGTTATGGTAGTAAATAAGACTTAGATTAAAATAAATACACACATAGAAAGTGGCTGTCTAATCCACAAAATACACCATAAACACAATAGTTATTAAACCAAATAAGTAAGTGTTGAAAGCTTGGGCAGAGATATACCAAACACGGTTCGCGGATTGCACAAACTCTATCTGCAAAAAGAGGATTGACCTCAACCAATTATACTGTCTAGTGCATTACTGGACCGGTATGTGTCTGTCCAAGTCAAATAACCATAATAGAATACAGTGTCTATAAGGGTGTAAACAGCATGAATACACTAGCGAATAGCACAGCAGTAATAGTGCTTGAATATTGAGAGCTTGGGCAGAGACATACCAAAGACGGTTCGCGGATTGCACAGAAACTGTCTGCAAAAAGAGGATTGAACTCAAACAATTATACTGTTTAGTGCAATACTGGACAGGTATGTGTCTGTCCAAGTCAAATAACCATAATAGAATGCAGTGTCTATAAGGGTGTAAACAGCATGTATACACTAGCGGATAGCAATGGCGCCTGATGCGCATTTCGCCTGACTAGGCTTTCTCAAAGGCTAACCACTCAAAGGCTAATAATGGAGGTGCTACAGTACTAAGGATGTAATAATGCTGGTGCTGCAGTGCCAGGGGTATAATAATGGAGGTGCTACAATAATGCTGGTGCTACAATACTAGGGGTGTAATAATGCTGGTGCAACAATGCTAGCGGTGTAATAATGCTGGTGCAACAATACTAGGGGTGTAATAATGCTGGTGCTACAATACTAGGGGTGTAATAATGCTAGTGCTACATTCAGAGCCAGGGGTGTAATATGGCAGGTGCTATAGTGCCAGGGGTGTAATAATACAGGTGTTACAGTACCTTGGATGTAATAATACAGGTGCTGCAGTGCCAGGGGTGTAATAATACAGGCGTATAGGGCCAGGGATGTAATAATACAGGTGCTACAGTACCAGGGGTGTAATAATACAGGTGCTACAGTATCAGGGATGTAATAATGCAGGTGCTACAATACCAGGGGTGCAATAATACAGGTGCTACTGTGCCAGGGATGTAATAATGCAGGTGCTACAGTACCTGGGGTATAATAAGGCAGGTGCTATAGTGCCAGGGTTGTAATAATACAGGTGCTACAGTACCAGGGGTGTAATAATGCTGGTGCTACAGTACCAGGGGTGTAATAATACAGGTGCTACGGTGCCAGGCATGTAATAATACAGGTGCTACAGTACCAGGGATGTAATAATGCAGGTGCTACAGTGCCAGGGATATAATAATGCAGGTGCTACAGTGCCAGGGGTATAATAATGCAGGTGCTACAGTGCCAGGGATATAATAATGCAGGTGCTACCGTGCCAGGGGTATAATAATGCAGGTGCTACAGTGCCAGGGATGTAATAATGCAGGTGCTACAGTACCGGGGATGTAATTATGCAGGTGCTACAGTACCAGGGATGTTATAATGCAGGTGCTACAGTACCAGGGATGTAATAATGCAAGTGCTACGGTACCAGGGGTGTAATAATATAGGTGCTACAGTACCAGGGATGTAATAATGCAGGTGCTACGGTGCCAGGCATGTAATAATACAGGTGCTACAGTACCAGGGATGAAATAATGCAGGTGCTACAGTGCCAGGGATATAATAATGCAGGTGCTACAGTGCCAGGGGTATAATAATGCAGGTGCTAAAGTGCCAGGGATATAAAAATGCAGGTGCTACCGTGCCAGGGGTATAATAATGCAGGTGCTACAGTGCCAGGGATGTAATAATGCAGGTGCTACAGTACCAGGGATGTAATTATGCAGGTGCTACAGTACCAGGGATGTAATAATGCAGGTGCTACAGTACCAGGGGTGTAATAATGCTGGTGCTACAGTACCAGGGATGTAATAATGCAGGTGCTACAGTACCAGGGATGTAATAATACTGGTGCTACATACAGTACCAGGGGTGTAATAATGCTGGTGCTACAGTACCAGGGATGTAATAATGCAGGTGCTACAGTACCAGGGATGTAATAATGCTGGTGCTACATACAATACCAAGGATGTAATAATGCTGGTGTTACATACAGTACCAGGGGTGTAATAATGCCGGTGCTACAGTACCAGGGGTGTAATAATGCTGGTGCTACATACAGTACCAGGGGTGTAATAATGCTGGTGCTACATACAGTGTCAGGGGTGTAATAATGTTGATGCTACATACAGTACCAGGGGTGTAATAATGCTGGTGCTACAGTACCAGGGGTGTAATAATGCTGGTGCTACATACAGTACCAGGGGTGTAATAATGCTGTCGCTACAGTACCAGGGGTGTAATAATGCTGGTGCTACATACAGTACCAGGGGTGTAATAATGCTGGTGCTACATACAGTGCCAGGGGTGTAATAATGCTTGTGCCACATACAGTACCAGGGGTGTAATAATGCTGGTGCTACATACAGTACCAGGGATGTAATAATGCAGGTGCTACTACCAGGGGTGTAATAATGCTGGTGCTACATACAGTGCCAGGGGTGTAATAATGTTGATGCTACATACAGTGCCAGGGGTGTAATAATGCTGGTGCTACATACAGTACCAGGGGTGTAATAATGCTGGTGCTACATACAGTGCCAGGGGTGTAATAATGCTGGTGCTACATACAGTGCCAGGGGTGTAATAATGCTGGTGCTACAGTGCCAGGGGTATAATAATGTAGGTGATACAGTACCAGGGGTGTAATAATGTAGGTGATACAGTACCAGGGATGTAATAATGCTGGTGCTACAGTGTCAGGGGTATAATAATGTAGGTGATACAGTACCAGGGATGTAATAATGCTGGTGCTACAGTGGCAGGGGTATAATAATGTAGGTGATACAGTACCAGGGGTGTAATAATGTAGGTGATACAGTACCAGGGATGTAATAATGCTGGTGCTACAGTGCCAGGGGTATAATAATGTAGGTGATACAGTACCAGGGATGTAATAATGCTGGTGCTACAGTGGCAGGGGTATAATAATGTAGGTGATACAGTACCAGGGATGTAATAATGCTGGTGCTACAGTACCAGGGGTATAATAATGTAGGTGATACAGTACCAGGGGTGTAATAATGCTGGTGCTACAGTACCAGGGGTGTAATAATGCTGGTGCTACAATGCCAGGGGTATAATAATGGAGGTACTACAGTGCCAGGCTTGTAATAATGCTGATGCTACATACAGTACCGGGGTGTAATAATGCTGGTGATACATACAGTACTAGGGGTGTAATAATGCTGGTGCTACATACAGTACCAGGGGTGTAATAATGCTGGTGATACAGTACCAGGGATGTAATAATGCTGGTACTACAGTACCAGGGGTATAATAATGCTGGTGATACATACAGTACTAGGGGTGTAATAATGCTGGTGCTACATACAGTACCAGGGGTTTAATAATGCTGGTGATACAGTACCAGGGATGTAATAATGCTGGTACTACAGTACCAGGGGTATAATAATGTAGGTGATACAGTACCAGGGGTGTAATAATGCTGGTGCTACAGTACCAGGAGTGTAATAATGCTGGTGATACATACAGTACCAGGGGTGTAATAATGCTGGTGCTACATACAGTACCAGGGGTGTAATAATGCTGGTGATACAGTACCAGGGATGTAATAATGCTGGTGCTACAATGCCAGGGGTATAATAATGGAGATACTACAGTGCCAGGCGTGCAATAATGCTGATGCTACATACAGTACCGGGGTGTAATAATGCTGGTGATACATACAGTACCAGGGGTGTAATAATGCTGGTGCTACATACAGTGCCAGGGGTGTAATAATGCTTGTGCTACATACAGTACCAGGGGTGTAATAATGCTGGTGCTACATACAGTGCCAGGGGTGTAATAATGCTGGTGTTACAGTACCAGGGATGTAATAATGCTGGTGCTACAGTGCCAGGGGTATAATAATGGAGGTGCTACAGTACCATGGATGTAATAATGCTGATGCTACAGTGCCAGGGGTATAATAATGGAGGTGCTACAATAATGCTGGTGCTACAATACTAGGGGTGTAATAATGCTGGTGCAACAATACTAGGGGTGTAATAATGCTGGTGCAACAATACTAGGGGTGTACTAATGCTGGTGCTACAATACTAGGGGTGTAATAATGCTAGTGCTACATTCAGAGCCAGGGGTATAATATGGCAGGTGCTATAGTGCCAGGGTTGTAATAATACAGGTGTTACAGTACCATGGATGTAATAATACAGGTGCTACAGTACCAGGGGTGTAATAATACAGGTGCTACAGTATCAGGGATGTAATAATGCAGGTGCTACAATACCAGGGGTGCAATAATACAGGTGCTACTGTGCCAGGGATGTAATAATGCAGGTGCTACAGTACCTGGGGTATAATAAGGCAGGTGCTATAGTGCCAGGGTTGTAATAATACAGGTGCTACAGTACCAGGGATGTAATAATGCAGGTGCTACAGTACCAGGGATGTAATAATGCAGGTGCTACGGTACCAGGGGTGTAATAATACAGGTGCTACAGTACCAGGGATGTAAAAATGCAGGAGCTACGGTACCAGGGGTGTAATAATACAGGTGCTACAGTACCAGGGATGTAATAATGCAGGTGCTACAGTACCAGGGATGTAATAATGCAGGTGCTACGGTACCAAGGGTGTAATAATACAGGTGCTACGGTGCCAGGCATGTAATAATACAGGTGCTACAGTACCAGGGATGTAATAATGCAGGTGCTACAGTGCCAGGAATATAATAATGCAGGTGCTACAGTGCCAGGGGTATAATAATGCAGGTGCTACAGTGCCAGGGATATCATAATGCAGGTGCTACAGTGCCAGGGGTATAATAATGCAGGTGCTACAGTGCCAGGGATGTAATAATGCAGGTGCTACAGTACCATGGATGTAATAACGCAGGTGCTACAGTACCAGGGGTGTAATAATGCTGGTGCTACAGTACCAGGGATGTAATAATGCAGGTGCTACAGTACCAGGGATGTAATAATGCTGGTGCTACATACAGTAGCAGGGGTGTAATAATGCTGGTGCTACAGTACCAGGTATGTAATAATGCAGGTGCTACAGTACCAGGGATGTAATAATGCTGGTGCTACATACAATACCAAGGATGTAATAATGCTGGTGTTACACACAGTACCAGTGGTGTAATAATGCTGGTGCTACAGTACCAGGTATGTAATAATGCAGGTGCTACAGTACCAGGGATGTAATAATGCTGGTGCTACATACAATACCAAGGATGTAATAATGCTGGTGTTACATACAGTACCAGGGGTGTAATAATGCTGGTGCTACAGTACCAGGGGTGTAATAATGTTGGTGCTACATACAGTACCAGGGGTGTAATAAAGCTGGTGCTAGATACAGTGCCAGGGGTGTAATAATGTTGATGCTACATACAGTACCAGGGGTGTAATAATGCTTGTGCTACAGTACCAGGGGTATAATAATGCAGGTGCTACAGTGCCAGGGATGTGATAATGCAGGTGCTACAGTACCAGGGATGTAATTATGCAGGTGCTACAGTACCAGGGATGTAATAATTCAGGTGCTACAGTACCAGGGGTGTAATAATGCTGGTGCTACAGTACCAGGGATGTAATAATGCAGGTGCTACAGTACCAGGGATGTAATAATGCTGGTGCTACATACAGTACCAGGGGTGTAATAATGCTGGTGCTACAGTACCAGGGATGTAATAATGCAGGTGCTACAGTACCAGGGATGTAATAGTGCTGGTGCTACATACAATACCAAGGATGTAATAATGCTGGTGTTACATACAGTACCAGGGGTGTAATAATGCTGGTGCTACAGTACCAGGGGTGTAATAATGCTGGTGCTACATACAGTACCAGGGGTGTTATAATGCTGGTGCTACATACAATGCCAGGGGTGTAATAATGTTGATGCTACATACAGTACCAGGGGTGTAATAATACTGGTGCTACAGTACCAGGGGTGTAATAATGCTGGTGCTACAGTACCAGGGTTGTAATAATGCTGGTGCTACATACAGTACCAGGGGTGTAATAATGCTGGTGCTACATACAGTACCAGGGGTGTAATAATACAGGTGCTACAGTACCAGGGGTGTAATAATGCTGGTGCTACATACAGTGCCAGGGGTGTAATAATGTTGATGCTACATACAGTGCCAGGGGTGTAATAATGCTGGTGCTACATACAGTACCAGAGGTGTAATAATGCTGGTGCTACATACAGTGCCAGGGGTGTAATAATGCTGGTGCTACATACAGTGCCAGGGGTGTAATAATGCTGGTGCTACAGTGCCAGGGGTATAATAATGTAGGTGATACAGTACCAGGGGTGTAATAATGTAGGTGATACAGTACCAGGGATGTAATAATGCTGGTGCTACAGTGCCAGGGGTATAATAATGTAGGTGATACAGTACCAGGGATGTAATAATGCTGGTGCTACAGTGGCAGGGGTATAATAATGTAGGTGATACAGTACCAGGGATGTAATAATGCTGGTGCTACATACAGTACCAGGGGTGTAATAATGCTGGGGATACAGTACCAGGGATGTAATAATGCTGGTGCTACAGTGCCAGGGGTATAATAATGTAGGTGATACAGTACCAGGGGTGTAATAATGTAGGTGATACAGTACCAGGGATGTAATAATGCTGGTGCTACAGTGCCAGAGGTATAATAATTTAGGTGATACAGTACCAGGGATGTAATAATGCTGGTGCTACAGTGCCAGAGGTATAATAATGTAGGTGATACAGTACCAGGGGTGTAATAATGCTAGTGCTACATACAGTACCAGGGGTGTAATAATGCTGGTGATACAGTACCAGGGATGTAATAATGCTGGTGCTACAGTGGCAGGGGTATAATAATGTAGGTGATACAGTACCAGGGATGTAATAATGCTGGTGCTACAGTGCCAGGGGTATAATAATGTAGGTGATACAGTACCAGGGGTGTAATAATGTAGGTGATACAGTACCAGGGATGTAATAATGGTGGTGCTACAGTGGCAGGGGTATAATAATGTAGGTGATACAGTACCAGGGGTGTAATAATGCTGGTGATACATACAGTACCAGGGGTGTAATAATGCTGGTGCTACATACAGTACCAGGGGTGTAATAATGCTGGTGATACAGTACCAGGGATGTAATAATGCTGGTGCTACAGTACCAGGGGTGTAATAATGCTGGTGCTACAGTACCAGGGGTGTAATAATGCTGGTGATACATACAGTACCAGGGGTGTAATAATGCTGGTGCTACATACAGTACCAGGGGTGTAATAATGCTGGTGATACAGTACCAGGGATGTAGTAATGCTGGTGCTACAGTACCAGGGGTATAATAATGTAGGTGATACAGTACCAGGGATGTAATAATGCTGGTGCTACAGTACCAGGGGTATAATAATGTAGTTGATACAGTACCAGGGGTGTAATAATACTGGTGCTACAGTACCAGGGGTGTAATAATGCTGGTGCTACAATGCCAGGGGTATAATAATGGAGGCACTACAGTGCCAGGCGTGTAATAATGCTGGTGCTACATACAGTGCCAGGGGTGTAATAATGCTGGTGCTACATACAGTGCCAGGGGTGTAATAATGCTGGTGCTACAGTGCCAGGGGTATAATAATGTAGGTGATACAGTACCAGGGGTGTAATAATGTAGGTGATACAGTACCAGGGATGTAATAATGCTGGTGCTACAGTGCCAGGGGTATAATAATGTAGGTGATACAGTACCAGGGATGTAATAATGCTGGTGCTACAGTGGCAGGGGTATAATAATGTAGGTGATACAGTACCAGGGATGTAATAATGCTGGTGCTACAGTGCCAGGGGTATAATAATGTAGGTGATACAGTACCAGGGATGTAATAATGCTGGTGCTACAGTGGCAGGGGTATAATAATGTAGGTGATACAGTACCAGGGATGTAATAATGCTGGTGCTACATACAGTACCAGGGGTGTAATAATGCTGGGGATACAGTACCAGGGATGTAATAATGCTGGTGCTACAGTGCCAGGGGTATAATAATGTAGGTGATACAGTACCAGGGGTGTAATAATGTAGGTGATACAGTACCAGGGATGTAATAATGCTGGTGCTACAGTGCCAGAGGTATAATAATGTAGGTGATACAGTACCAGGGGTGTAATAATGCTAGTGCTACATACAGTACCAGGGGTGTAATAATGCTGGTGATACAGTACCAGGGATGTAATAATGCTGGTGCTACAGTGGCAGGGGTATAATAATGTAGGTGATACAGTACCAGGGATGTAATAATGCTGGTGATACAGTGCCAGGGGTATAATAATGTAGGTGATACAGTACCAGGGGTGTAATAATGTAGGTGATACAGTACCAGGGATGTAATAATGGTGGTGCTACAGTGGCAGGGGTATAATAATGTAGGTGATACAGTACCAGGGATGTAATAATGCTGGTGATACATACAGTACCAGGGGTGTAATAATGCTGGTGCTACATACAGTACCAGGGGTGTAATAATGCTGGTGATACAGTACCAGGGATGTAATAATGCTGGTGCTACAGTACCAGGGGTGTAATAATGCTGGTGCTACAGTACCAGGGGTGTAATAATGCTGGTGATACATACAGTACCAGGGGTGTAATAATGCTGGTGCTACATACAGTACCAGGGGTGTAATAATGCTGGTGATACAGTACCAGGGATGTAGTAATGCTGGTGCTACAGTACCAGGGGTATAATAATGTAGGTGATACAGTACCAGGGATGTAATAATGCTGGTGCTACAGTACCAGGGGTATAATAATGTAGTTGATACAGTACCAGGGGTGTAATAATACTGGTGCTACAGTACCAGGGGTGTAATAATGCTGGTGCTACAATGCCAGGGGTATAATAATGGAGGCACTACAGTGCCAGGCGTGTAATAATGCTGGTGCTACATACAGTGCCAGGGGTGTAATAATGCTGGTGCTACATACAGTGCCAGGGGTGTAATAATGCTGGTGCTACAGTGCCAGGGGTATAATAATGTAGGTGATACAGTACCAGGGGTGTAATAATGCTGGTGCTACAGTACCAGGGATGTAATAATGCTGGTGCTACAGTGCCAGGGGTATAATAATGTAGGTGATACAGTACCAGGGATGTAATAATGCTGGTGCTACAGTGGCAGGGGTATAATAATGTAGGTGATACAGTACCAGGGATGTAATAATGCTGGTGCTACAGTGCCAGGGGTATAATAATGTAGGTGATACAGTACCAGGGATGTAATAATGCTGGTGCTACAGTGGCAGGGGTATAATAATGTAGGTGATACAGTACCAGGGATGTAATAATGCTGGTGCTACATACAGTACCAGGGGTGTAATAATGCTGGGGATACAGTACCAGGGATGTAATAATGCTGGTGCTACAGTGCCAGGGGTATAATAATGTAGGTGATACAGTACCAGGGGTTTAATAATGTAGGTGATACAGTACCAGGGATGTAATAATGCTGGTGCTACAGTGCCAGAGGTATAATAATTTAGGTGATACAGTACCAGGGATGTAATAATGCTGGTGCTACAGTGGCAGAGGTATAATAATGTAGGTGATACAGTACCAGGGGTGTAATAATGCTAGTGCTACATACAGTACCAGGGGTGTAATAATGCTGGTGATACAGTACCAGGGATGTAATAATGCTGGTGCTACAGTGGCAGGGGTATAATAATGTAGGTGATACAGTACCAGGGATGTAATAATGCTGGTGCTACAGTGCCAGGGGTATAATAATGTAGGTGATACAGTACCAGGGGTGTAATAATGTAGGTGATACAGTACCAGGGATGTAATAATGGTGGTGCTACAGTGGCAGGGGTATAATAATGTAGGTGATACAGTACCAGGGATGTAATAATGCTGGTGATACATACAGTACCAGGGGTGTAATAATGCTGGTGCTACATACAGTACCAGGGGTGTAATAATGCTGGTGATACAGTACCAGGGATGTAATAATGCTGGTGCTACAGTACCAGGGGTGTAATAATGCTGGTGCTACAGTACCAGGGGTGTAATAATGCTGGTGATACATACAGTACCAGGGGTGTAATAATGCTGGTGCTACATACAGTACCAGGGGTGTAATAATGCTGGTGATACAGTACCAGGGATGTAGTAATGCTGGTGCTACAGTACCAGGGGTATAATAATGTAGGTGATACAGTACCAGGGATGTAATAATGCTGGTGCTACAGTACCAGGGGTATAATAATGTAGTTGATACAGTACCAGGGGTGTAATAATACTGGTGCTACAGTACCAGGGGTGTAATAATGCTGGTGCTACAATGCCAGGGGTATAATAATGGAGGCACTACAGTGCCAGGCGTGTAATAATGCTGGTGCTACATACAGTGCCAGGGGTGTAATAATGCTGGTGCTACATACAGTGCCAGGGGTGTAATAATGCTGGTGCTACAGTGCCAGGGGTATAATAATGTAGGTGATACAGTACCAGGGGTGTAATAATGTAGGTGATACAGTACCAGGGATGTAATAATGCTGGTGCTACAGTTCCAGGGGTATAATAATGTAGGTGATACAGTACCAGGGATGTAATAATGCTGGTGCTACAGTGGCAGGGGTATAATAATGTAGGTGATACAGTACCAGGGATGTAATAATGCTGGTGCTACATACAGTACCAGGGGTGTAATAATGCTGGGGATACAGTACCAGGGATGTAATAATGCTGGTGCTACAGTGCCAGGGGTATAATAATGTAGGTGATACAGTACCAGGGGTGTAATAATGTAGGTGATACAGTACCAGGGATGTAATAATGCTGGTGCTACAGTGCCAGAGGTATAATAATTTAGGTGATACAGTACCAGGGATGTAATAATGCTGGTGCTACAGTGGCAGAGGTATAATAATGTAGGTGATACAGTACCAGGGGTGTAATAATGCTAGTGCTACATACAGTACCAGGGGTGTAATAATGCTGGTGATACAGTACCAGGGATGTAATAATGCTGGTGCTACAGTGCCAGGGGTATAATAATGTAGGTGATACAGTACCAGGGATGTAATAATGCTGGTGCTACAGTGCCAGGGGTATAATAATGTAGGTGATACAGTACCAGGGGTGTAATAATGTAGGTGATACAGTACCAGGGATGTAATAATGGTGGTGCTACAGTGGCAGGGGTATAATAATGTAGGTGATACAGTACCAGGGATGTAATAATGCTGGTGATACATACAGTACCAGGGGTGTAATAATGCTGGTGCTACATACAGTACCAGGGGTGTAATAATGCTGGTGATACAGTACCAGGGATGTAATAATGCTGGTGCTACAGTACCAGGGGTGTAATAATGCTGGTGCTACAGTACCAGGGGTGTAATAATGCTGGTGATACATACAGTACCAGGGGTGTAATAATGCTGGTGCTACATACAGTACCAGGGGTGTAATAATGCTGGTGATACAGTACCAGGGATGTAGTAATGCTGGTGCTACAGTACCAGGGGTATAATAATGTAGGTGATACAGTACCAGGGATGTAATAATGCTGGTGCTACAGTACCAGGGGTATAATAATGTAGTTGATACAGTACCAGGGGTGTAATAATACTGGTGCTACAGTACCAGGGGTGTAATAATGCTGGTGCTACAGTGCCAGGGGTATAATAATGTAGGTGATACAGTACCAGGGGTGTAATAATGTAGGTGATACAGTACCAGGGATGTAATAATGGTGGTGCTACAGTGGCAGGGGTATAATAATGTAGGTGATACAGTACCAGGGATGTAATAATGCTGGTGATACATACAGTACCAGGGGTGTAATAATGCTGGTGCTACATACAGTACCAGGGGTGTAATAATGCTGGTGATACAGTACCAGGGATGTAATAATGCTGGTGCTACAGTACCAGGGGTGTAATAATGCTGGTGCTACAGTACCAGGGGTGTAATAATGCTGGTGATACATACAGTACCAGGGGTGTAATAATGCTGGTGCTACATACAGTACCAGGGGTGTAATAATGCTGGTGATACAGTACCAGGGATGTAGTAATGCTGGTGCTACAGTACCAGGGGTATAATAATGTAGGTGATACAGTACCAGGGATGTAATAATGCTGGTGCTACAGTACCAGGGGTATAATAATGTAGTTGATACAGTACCAGGGGTGTAATAATACTGGTGCTACAGTACCAGGGGTGTAATAATGCTGGTGCTACAATGCCAGGGGTATAATAATGGAGGCACTACAGTGCCAGGCGTGTAATAATGCTGGTGCTACATACAGTGCCAGGGGTGTAATAATGCTGGTGCTACATACAGTGCCAGGGGTGTAATAATGCTGGTGCTACAGTGCCAGGGGTATAATAATGTAGGTGATACAGTACCAGGGGTGTAATAATGTAGGTGATACAGTACCAGGGATGTAATAATGCTGGTGCTACAGTGCCAGGGGTATAATAATGTAGGTGATACAGTACCAGGGATGTAATAATGCTGGTGCTACAGTGGCAGGGGTATAATAATGTAGGTGATACAGTACCAGGGATGTAATAATGCTGGTGCTACATACAGTGCCAGGGGTGTAATAATGCTGGGGATACAGTACCAGGGATGTAATAATGCTGGTGCTACAGTGCCAGGGGTATAATAATGTAGGTGATACAGTACCAGGGGTGTAATAATGTAGGTGATACAGTACCAGGGATGTAATAATGCTGGTGCTACAGTGCCAGAGGTATAATAATTTAGGTGATACAGTACCAGGGATGTAATAATGCTGGTGCTACAGTGGCAGAGGTATAATAATGTAGGTGATACAGTACCAGGGGTGTAATAATGCTAGTGCTACATACAGTACCAGGGGTGTAATAATGCTGGTGATACAGTACCAGGGATGTAATAATGCTGGTGCTACAGTGGCAGGGGTATAATAATGTAGGTGATACAGTACCAGGGATGTAATAATGCTGGTGCTACAGTGCCAGGGGTATAATAATGTAGGTGATACAGTACCAGGGGTGTAATAATGTAGGTGATACAGTACCAGGGATGTAATAATGGTGGTGCTACAGTGGCAGGGGTATAATAATGTAGGTGATACAGTACCAGGGATGTAATAATGCTGGTGATACATACAGTACCAGGGGTGTAATAATGCTGGTGCTACATACAGTACCAGGGGTGTAATAATGCTGGTGATACAGTACCAGGGATGTAATAATGCTGGTGCTACAGTACCAGGGGTGTAATAATGCTGGTGCTACAGTACCAGGGGTGTAATAATGCTGGTGATACATACAGTACCAGGGGTGTAATAATGCTGGTGCTACATACAGTACCAGGGGTGTAATAATGCTGGTGATACAGTACCAGGGATGTAGTAATGCTGGTGCTACAGTACCAGGGGTATAATAATGTAGGTGATACAGTACCAGGGATGTAATAATGCTGGTGCTACAGTACCAGGGGTATAATAATGTAGTTGATACAGTACCAGGGGTGTAATAATACTGGTGCTACAGTACCAGGGGTGTAATAATGCTGGTGCTACAATGCCAGGGGTATAATAATGGAGGCACTACAGTGCCAGGCGTGTAATAATTCTGATGCTACATACAGTACCGGGGTGTAATAATGCTGGTGATACATACAGTACCAGGGGTGTAGTAATGCTGGTGCTACATACAGTGCCAGGGGTGTAATAATGCTGGTGTTACAGTACCAGGGATGTAATAATGCTGGTGCTACAGTGCCAGGGGTATAATAATGGAGGTGCTACAGTACCAGGGATGTAATAATGCTGGTGCTACAGTGCCAGGGGTATAATAATGGAGGTGCTACAGTACCAGGGGTGTAATAATGCTGGTGCTACATACAGTGCCAGGGGTATAATAATGGAGGTGCTACAGTACCAGGGATGTAATAATGCAGGTGATACAGTGCCAGGGGTGTAATAATGCTGGTGCTACATACAGTGCCAGGGGTGTAATAATGCTGGTGCTACAGTGCCAGGGGTATAATAATGTAGGTGATACAGTACCAGGGGTGTAATAATGTAGGTGATACAGTACCAGGGATGTAATAATGCTGGTGCTACAGTGCCAGGGGTATAATAATGTAGGTGATACAGTACCAGGGATGTAATAATGCTGGTGCTACAGTGGCAGGGGTATAATAATGTAGGTGATACAGTACCAGGGATGTAATAATGCTGGTGCTACATACAGTACCAGGGGTGTAATAATGCTGGGGATACAGTACCAGGGATGTAATAATGCTGGTGCTACAGTGCCAGGGGTATAATAATGTAGGTGATACAGTACCAGGGGTGTAATAATGTAGGTGATACAGTACCAGGGATGTAATAATGCTGGTGCTACAGTGCCAGAGGTATAATAATTTAGGTGATACAGTACCAGGGATGTAATAATGCTGGTGCTACAGTGGCAGAGGTATAATAATGTAGGTGATACAGTACCAGGGGTGTAATAATGCTAGTGCTACATACAGTACCAGGGGTGTAATAATGCTGGTGATACAGTACCAGGGATGTAATAATGCTGGTGCTACAGTGGCAGGGGTATAATAATGTAGGTGATACAGTACCAGGGATGTAATAATGCTGGTGCTACAGTGCCAGGGGTATAATAATGTAGGTGATACAGTACCAGGGGTGTAATAATGTAGGTGATACAGTACCAGGGATGTAATAATGGTGGTGCTACAGTGGCAGGGGTATAATAATGTAGGTGATACAGTACCAGGGATGTAATAATGCTGGTGATACATACAGTACCATGGGTGTAATAATGCTGGTGCTTCATACAGTACCAGGGGTGTAATAATGCTGGTGATACAGTACCAGGGATGTAATAATGCTGGTGCTACAGTACCAGGGGTGTAATAATGCTGGTGCTACAGTACCAGGGGTGTAATAATGCTGGTGATACATACAGTACCAGGGGTGTAATAATGCTGGTGCTACATACAGTACCAGGGGTGTAATAATGCTGGTGATACAGTACCAGGGATGTAGTAATGCTGGTGCTACAGTACCAGGGGTATAATAATGTAGGTGATACAGTACCAGGGATGTAATAATGCTGGTGCTACAGTACCAGGGGTATAATAATGTAGTTGATACAGTACCAGGGGTGTAATAATACTGGTGCTACAGTACCAGGGGTGTAATAATGCTGGTGCTACAATGCCAGGGGTATAATAATGGAGGCACTACAGTGCCAGGCGTGTAATAATGCTGATGCTACATACAGTACCGGGGTGTAATAATGCTGGTGATACATACAGTACCAGGGGTGTAGTAATGCTGGTGCTACATACAGTGCCAGGGGTGTAATAATGCTGGTGCTACAGTGCCAGGGGTATAATAATGGAGGTGCTACAGTACCAGGGATGTAATAATGCTGGTGCTACAGTGCCAGGGGTATAATAATGGAGGTGCTACAGTACCAGGGGTGTAATAATGCTGGTGCTACATACAGTGCCAGGGGTATAATAATGGAGGTGCTACAGTACCAGGGATGTAATAATGCAGGTGATACAGTACCAGGGGTGTAATAATGCTGGTGCTACATACAGTGCCAGGCGTGTAATAATGTAGGTGATACAGTACCAGGGGTGTAATAATGTAGGTGATACAGTACCAGGGGTGTAATAATGTAGGTGATACAGTACCAGGCGTTTAATAATGTAGGTGATACGGTACCAAGGGTGTAATAATGTAGGTGATACAGTACCAGGCATGTAATAATGTAAGTGATACAGTACCAGGGATGTAATAATGCTGGTGCTACAGTGCCAGGGGTATAATAATGTAGGTGATACAGTACCAGGGATGTAATAATGCTGGTGCTACAGTGGCAGGGGTATAATAATGTAGGTGATACAGTACCAGGCGTGTAATAATGTAGGTGATACAGTACCAGGGGTGTAATAATGCTGGTGCTACATACAGTGCCAGGCGTGTAATAATGTAGGTGATACAGTACCAGGGGTGTAATAATGTAGGTGATACAGTACCAGGCGTGTTATAATGTAGGTGATACAGTACCAGGGGTGTAATAATGTAGGTGATACAGTACCAGGCGTGTAATAATGTAGGTGATACAGTACCAGACGTGTAATAATGTAGGCGATACGGTACCAGGCGTGTAATAATGTAGGTGATACAGTACCAGGGTTGTAATAATGTAGGTGATACAGTACTAGGGGTGTAATAATGTATGTGATACAGTACCAGGGGTGTAATAATGTAGGTGATACAGTACCAGGGGTGTAATAATGCAGTTGATACAGTACCAGGGGTGTAATAATGCTGGTGCTACATACAGTGCCAGGCGTGTAATAATGCAGGTGCTACATACAGTACAAGGGGTGTAATAATGCTGGTTCTACAGTTCCAAATATGTAATAATTATATATATCTATCTGACTGTCTGTATGTCTGTCTATGTAGCTACCTATCTGTCTCCCTCTCTATCTATCTATCTATCTATCTATCTCTGTCTATCTAAATCTATCTGTCTGTCTGTCTATCTCTTGTAAGTTGCAGTAAAGTATGAAGCTATGTTATCACTTCTCTTCAGATGCTCGCTGCCAGCCCAGGTTCTCCTAAAACATATCCAGAAACAAGAAATATTGAATGGGATGCAAGCTGCTCTTTTCCTCTGTGAAAGATGCCTTATTTCAACTCCACGATAAAAAGCTCACAATGGTATAGCATGTTTCAAATAAAATGGTAGGCGCACAAACAGGTCATACTCACAGGATTTCAGTTTTAAATCAGCCTTTTATTAAAACCAACACACGGGTATCTTCAGATGCAGCTTCAGATTTTATTAAAATATAGCTCAGCGCGTTTCGCTAAAACAAGCCTTTCTCAAGAGCATAAAATCAATAAATGTCAAAGCAAGTTGGATCTGAAGATACCCTTGTGATGGTTTTAATAAAAGGCTGATTTAAAACTGAAATCCTGTGAGTATGACCTGTTTGTGCGCCAACCATTTTATTTAAAACGTGCAACACCAGTCTGAGCTTTTTTATTTTGCAGGTGAAAGAAGGCAGGTTTCACAGAGGAAAATAGCAGCTTGCATCCTCTGAGATGACACAGCACTGCCACATTCAATATTTCTTGTGTCTGTCTATCTCTGTCAGTCTATTTATCTGTTTCTCTGTTTGTCTATTTATTTATTTTTACTGGTAAAAATATATAAATATTCTAGTGTACCATTTACAAGGCAACATTATCTACACAGTATTTTTATTTGTGTATTTTCATATTTTCATCAAAGTGTACTTAGCTGTGTTTTATGTAATGTATATATCACATTGCAAATCCTATAGACAAAATAAGTATTTTTTTTATCTTTTTCTTTATCACACTGAAGCTTTCCATATTTGTACATTTATTATAAGAAGCTTATGGAAAAAAAGGTAATATTAAAAATACAGTTAGAGAATTGCAGCACCTATAGGAAGGTCAGTCTACTTGATTTTTTTATTGTTTAAAAAGATAGATAACACCTTTACTACCCATTACCCAGGTTTACATAACCAAGATGGTTATATTAATATACTTTATAACCTCTAAGTTTTCCTGTTTCTCTGTGCTTTTTATTAGCTTTTTAAATCTTATACAACAGCTAGATAGTGCTAGTGCATGTGTGCTATATAGATAACATAATGCTTACTCCTGTGGAGAATGAGAATGGCTTTACAAGAACAAGCACTAATTGGCTAAAATGCAAGATTGTAAAATGCACTGAGATAAGGGGCAGTCTGCAGGGGATTAGATACAAGGTAAACATAGAGGTAAAAGTATATTAATATATCAGTGTTGGTTATGCAAAACTGGGGAATGGGTGATAAAGGTATTATCTATCTTTTTAAACAATAACAATTTTCAAGTAGACTGTCCCTTTAACAATATATTTCCTTGCAAACCGTAGACAAAGTAGAACTGACATTAGTATCTTTAACAAACATTAAAAACTATGTTGAGAATTAAAGATTTATTGACTTACATTCTAGAACAACCTGGGACTAGGGGGAAGTCCCTGCAACTTGGAAACAGTGAAAATGGGTGGAGTCAGAGTGATCCATAGGCGGAGCTGGGTGTTTCTTGGTGGATTTGTGTGACTGGGACTGGTGGAAGGGCAATGGGATAGAGATTTCTAAAGGTTTAGCATTCTTTAATCCCCTTCGGCTAAATGGACGTACCATTATGTCATGAAAAAAAGAACCCTTGTGATGTAATGGTACTTCCTTACTATTTAGCCTCCTTAGAAGTCAGAAACAATTATTAGTAAGTAAATAAAATACAAAAATACTCTTAACAGTGTACTAGAAGACAGCTTCCACTACTGGGAGCTGAGGGGGGGGTGGGTGTTAGAGAGCTACTTGGGAAGGATCAGGGGTGTGTGACTGTTGAGGATGAATCTCAACATTGCAGGAAAAAATAATTATAAAAAATTTAAAAAAGCACTAAACCGCCTTCTAATTACCAAAAAGCAATGGCAAAGCCATGCATGCCTGGTATTTCTTAGCAAAGGAGAGGAGCTTTTACAACAATTTGTGTTATGACTGCACAAGCTGTGTGTAAATTATTTCAGTGAGAAACCCAAAGTTTGTGAAAAAGTTAACATTTTTTATGTATGACCGTATTTGGCAGTAAAATGGTGGCATGAAATATACCAAATGGGCCTAGATCAATACCTTGAGTTTTCTACTTAAAAAAAAGTATATAATTTTCACAGGTAAATAAAAAAAAAAACCAAGGTTCTTTTTCTGTAGTGATAGCGAAAATGCTAAAAATTCTCCGGTATTTTGGGCAAATTTTTCTCTGAAATTCACAGTTAAAGTGAAATGTGAATGAAATGTGTACTGATAATATTGATGACTTTTTCACAGACTATTTTTATTTTTTATAAAATAATATTATTTTTATAATCTTTTTATTCTCCCGAAAGATATAAAATCCCGAAAGATATTAAAATGGGTTTAGCACCAGTCTTTATATTTGTGTAGAATATGTGTTTTATAACCTTTTGAGGTAATTTTTTTGTTTATGTGGAAAGTTTGCTAAGCAAGTGTAAAAATGTGCATTTTCAATAAATAAAATTAAAACTTCGCACATACGGTAAATCATTTATAATAGGGGAGTTCAAGTCTTTTCGCCTTTTCGTCACACTGGAAATCATTTTTCCTCATGGGACTGCCAAGCAGATTTTAGATTTTCTGTTAATCAAAACAAAAACACAAACTTTTACTTAAAAATAAACCTGGAATAAAAAGTACCTCACACAAATGTCAGCATCTGTCTGGCAACTTGCTGCAGTGAGAGGGGAAAATAACTGGGCCTGTTGCATCTGGTACAAGAGTTAGATTAAAATTAAATAAATACATTATAGCCAAGTACAAAACATCTCAGCCCTAAGTCTAATATTGGTAGCCAATAGGAGATAAAATCACTGAGCTGGGGTTGTTACTATTACTAGTAGTCACAGGAGTACATTAGCTGCTGTCTAGCATAAATGTGGTTAAAGGGACATGAAACCCAAAAACTTTCTTTCATGTTTCAGATAGAGCACACAATTTTAAACTTTCTAGTTTACTTGTATTATCTAATTTGCTTTGTTCTCTTGGTATCCTTTGTTGAACAGCATATCTAAATAGGCTTAGTAGCTGGGGGCTAGCTACTGATTGGTGGTTGCATATATATATCTGTTATTATTGACTTACCAATGTCTTCAGCTAGCTCCCAGTATAGCATTTCTGCTCCTTCAATAAAGTATACTAAGAGAATAAAGCAAAACTGATCAAATAAATTGGAAAGTTGTTTAACCTTTTAACGCCGTTGTGACGTTCTATTCTGTCCTAACCGCACCGGGCTTTAGCGCCATTAGGACGGAATAGAACGTCCTAACCGTTTGCCTGTCCTGAAGCCAACGGCGTTTCCAGGAGGCGATTGCGGTCTGTAGGGAATGCCTAGCATCATAGGGACGCCCCCCTGACCCAGTCCCATCATTGAAATCCCGTGATCGCATGCACGATCACAGGATATCAATTTTTTATATCGGAACGTTGTTCCGATGTAGACAAATTAACCCGGTCAACAAAGGGTTAAAATGCTTTGTCCGAATCATGAAAGAGAAAATTTGTGTTTCAAGTCCTATAAATCATTATTCTCTTAGACAGTACCGATGTATCCATTAGTTATGGTGTCTATGACCTACTATAATTTTAGGGTCCAACAAAGATATTTTAACTTTTTTTTAAATTCAGAAGGAAGGAAGAAATAATTTTTGAGGTCAAAGAAAATGTTTTAATTTTTTTCTCACATCCAATTCCCTAATCTACATAAATAATAAAGCAGATTTCCCAGACCCAAATTTAGGACACCTCAAAAATGTTGAGAAGGTGGTGACAAAAATATCTATTGATTTATTACTAGCTGTGAGCAGAAATAATTAGTTGTTAGTGTAAGCCACACCAGCACTATTACATTTGCACAGAGTAATTCAGCTAACAAGACAGACATCCCCACATACCACAGCAAACTGAATAACCACACCTGCTGACCTATACATTAAAGGGACAGTCTAGTCAAAATTAAACTTTCATGATTCAGATAGGGCATGCAATTTTAAACAACTTTCCGATTTACTTTAAACATCAAATTTGCTTTGTTCACTTGGTATTCTTTGTGGAAAGCTAAACCTAGGTAGACTCATATGCTAATTTCTAAGCCGTTGAAGGCCGCCTCTTATCTCAGTGCATTTTGACAGTTAGGCACTGCTAGTTCATGTTTGTTATATAGATAACACTGTGCTCACTGTGCTATTTAAGAGTCAGCACTAATTGGCTAAAATGCAAGTCTGCCAAAACAAATGAAATTACGGGGCAGTCTGCAGAGGCTTAGATACAAGGTAATCACAGAGGTAAAAAGTGTATTTATATAACAGTGTTGGTTATACAACACTGGGGAACAAGTAATAAAGGGACTATCTATCTTTTAAAAGAATACAAATTCTGGAGTAGACTGTCCCTTTAATATGACATTAATGTTCGCTCACATTCTCTGGTGGGACTTTACTGTCTGTTTGAGATTGTGAGATGGCCCAAAATAAGCGCTGCTTATTTAGTACTAAAATCATAATACTCATTTTGGGCCATATCACGCCAAATAAGTAGCGCAACAGTCTGCAAGACAAATTCGGGACACCTGAAAAATTAGAGACAGACGTCCCAAATTTTGGACTTTCCCAAAATAGTTTGCCCGCCTGATCACCTTTTAATATGCCTCCTGAAGTCCTGAACCTGCCTCCGTGCATTTGCCAGTGACACTGCCCGGCATTTTATGTCAGCGCACAGCAGCACAGGATCAGCCTCAGATCATGGCGTGAAGTTCACAGTTGGGGTGATCCATTATGCAGGGAGGTCTGGTGTCCCCTTTAGTGATGCCAGAGCTTAGCAATAGGTACCAGCAAATAGATAGCTAATAGGATGCCCACTTAGCCCCAGTGCAGCTTACTTGTGAAATACATGATAATGATAGCCTGGCTTACAGTCAGACAAAGCACGCTGCAGACTTATCTAAGCTAACCCTGCTACATACCTTTCCCTAATCTTTTTCAACAAATAACAACTGCAAAACAACACACTTTATACAAGCATCATGACTGTGACAAGCCTTGTCAGATGCAAAGTCAAGCATCCAAGTGAGGCAAGTGGTTGGTGGAGTTTAGCTACTGAAAAACAAATACAGCAAACAACATGTTAAATTATTTTAACATTGTTTAGACTTAGCTGATGTTATTCTATAACAAAGCAACAGAAATGTCTTGCAATTGGAAGGTGTTTACTTTCCCTTTAAGGGGTTTGTTCTGCACCTGCAAAACAATGCATTTTTTTTAACAATTATCTTATGTAGGACATACATTTTAAAGTGTAAATTAAAATAAAATGGCTGTAATATCCCCTTAAAGGGATAATGTACTGTAGAACTGGTTTCCCATTAAAGGGACAGTTTACTCAAAAACGAATATAATTTTAAACACAAGTTAATTTAATTGTAACCAAAGTATTCCTTTTTTTATTTAGTAATATATGCACAAAATTATATTTTAAAATTTCCATTTTTTAAACTATAAGCGATGCCCATCATAATATTTTGTGGCCGTGCAGCCAGACCATCGCCACTGCTTCCTCTAAGTGCGCATGCGCCTCCCATGGTGGTGACATCACTGCAAGTGTGAACACAGACTTGCGATGCATAAAAAGCACTTTTCTTCGGTGCCAGATTTAAAATACTCTAATGATCAATACTTTTATATTGCACTACTAGTAAATAATGTGTGGTGCACTTGGAGAATTTTGCGCATTCGCATACGTCATTACTTATTCGTGCATCTAGTTAATTGCACACAAGTGATTAGATGGGGGCGGGCTGAGAAAGCACTGTTGCCCAACCCTTTCAACCGGGTGTTCCGGGAGCATTGAGGACTCCATGTAACTAAGAAAATGAAAAAGGTAATACATATATTTCTACATATCCAATCATCTGTATACATTGGCATCTATTTATCAAGCTGTCAACTTACCTGCATTCGACGGCACCAATATGCTTGCCTAAGATTGCCTAACATCTCTGCCGCGGACCTGAATACGTTCTCCAAAATTATCAAAAAAGCCGCGCACCACGTACGGGTGCGATGAGCAGTAGACTGTTGTTAACTAACAGTCATCGATCTCGCCGCTCTTCGGCTTTTTTACAGCTTTCTTGGTACCCTGTCACTAAACACCCACACTATACTATACTGTTTTACCCCCTAAACCGCCGCTCCCGGACCCCACCGCAACTAAATAAAGTGTTTAACCCCTAAACCACCGCTCACGGACCCCGCCACAACTAAATAAACTTATTAACCCCTAAACCGCTGCTCCCGGAGCCCATCACCACCTACATTATACTTATTAACCCCTAATCTGCCGTCCCCTACACCGCCACCACCTACATTATACTTATTAACCCCTAATCTTCCGCCCCTACACCACCTCCACCCACATTATACTTATTAACCCCTAATCTTCCGCCCCACCTACATTATACTTATTAACCCCTAATCTTCTGCCCCCTACACCACTGCCACCTACATTATACTTATTAACCCCTAATCTTCTGCCCCCTACACCACCGCCACCTACATTATATTTATTAACCCCTAATCTGCCCCCCTACACCACCGCCACCTACATTATATTTATTAACCCCTAATCTGCCGCCCCCTACACCGCCGCCACTATATTAAATTTATTAACCCCTAAACCTCTAACCTCTAACCCTAACACCCCCTAACTTAAATATAATTTAAAAAAATATAAATAAATATTCCTATCATTAAATAAATTATTCCTATTAAAAACTAAATACTTACCTGTAAAATAAACCCTAGCGGCTAGATTTAGAGTTTGACGTTAGCCGTCAAAACCAGCGTTAGAGGCTCCTAACGCTGGTTTTGTCCTACCACTGGTATTTAGAGTCTTGTAGGTAAGGGTCTAACCCTCACTTTCCAGCCGCGACTTTTCCATACCGCAGATCCCCCTACGCCAATTGCGTATCCTATCTTTTCAATGGGATCTTTCTAACGCCGGTATTTAGAGTCTTGGCTGAAGTGAGCGGTAGAGCCTCTACCGACAAAACTCCAGCCACAGAAAAAAGTCAGGAGTTAAGAGCTTTCTGGGCTAACGCCGGTTCATAAAGCTCTTAACTACTGTGCTCTAAAGTACACTAACACCCATAAACTACCTATGTACCCCTAAACCGAGGCCCCCCCACATCGCCACCACTCTAATAAAAAATTTTAACCCCTAATCTGCCGACCGCACAACGCCGCAACCTACATTATCCCTATGTACCCCTAATCTGCTGCCCCTAACACCGCCAACCCCTATATTATATTTATTAACCCCTAATCTGCCACCACCAACGTCGCTGCTACCTTACCTACAATTATTAATAGCTATTAAATAGTTAATAACTATTTAATAGCTACCTAGTTAAAATAATTACAAAATTACCTGTAAAATAAATCCTAACCTAAGTTACAATTAAACCTAACACTACACTATCAATAAATTAATTAAATAGAATACCTACAATTAAATCTAACACTACACTATCAATAAATTAATTACATGAAATACCTACAAATAAATACAATTAAATAAACTAACTAAAGTACAAAAAATAAAAAAAGCTAAGTTACAAAAAATAGAAAAATTAATTACAAACATAATAAAAATATTACAACAATTTTAAGCTAATTACACCTACTCTCAGCCCCTAATAAAAGAACAAAGCCCCCCAAAATAAAAAAATGCCCTACCCTATTCTAAAATTAAAATAGAACAGCTCTTTTACCTTACCAGCCCTTAAAAGGGCCTTTTGCGGGGCATGCCCCAAAGAATTCAGCTCTTTTGCCTGTAAAAATAAACACAATACCCCCCTCCCCCAATATTACAACCCACCACCCACATACCCCTAATCTAACCCAAACCCCCCTTAAATAAACCTAACCCTAAGCCCCTGAAGATCTTCCTACCTTATCTTCACCACACCGGGTATCTATCACCGATCCGTCCAGGCTCCGAAATCTTCATCCAAGCCCAAGCAGGGGCTGGAGATCCATCATCCGGCTGAAGTCTTCTATCAAGCGGCAAGAAGAAGTCCAGAAGAGGCTCCAAAGTCTTCATCCTATCCGGGCAGAAGAGGAGATCCGGACCAGCAACCATCTTCATCCAAGCGGCATCTTCTATCTTCATCCGATGATTGGATCAGCCAATCGGATTGAATTTGAATTCCATCAGCCAATCAGATTTTTCCTACCTTAATTCCGATTGGCTGATAGAATCCTATCAGCCAATCGGAATTCGAGGGACGCTTTTCTATTTTAATTTTAGAATAGGGTAGTGCATTTTTTTATTTTGGGGGGCTTTGTTATTTTATTAGGGGTCTTAGAGTAGGTGTAATTAGCTTAAAATTGTTGTAATATTTTTATTATGTTTGTAATTAATTTTTTTATTTTTTGTAACTTAACTTTTTTATTTTTTGTACTTTAGTTAGTTTATTTATTTGTATTTATTTGTAGGTATTTTATTTAATTAATTTATTGATAGTGTAGTGTTAGATTTAATTGTAGATAATTGTAGGTATTTTATTTAATTAATTTATTGATAGTGTAGTGTTAGGTTTAATTGTAACTTAGGTTAGGATTTATTTTACAGGTAATTTTGTAATTATTTTAACTAGGTAGCTATTAAATAGTTATTAACTATTTAATAGCTATTGTACCTGGTTAAAATAATTACAAAGTTGCCTGTAAAATAAATATTATTCCTAAAATAGCTACAATATAATTATAATTTATATTGTAGCTATATTAGGGTTTATTTTACAGGAAGTATTTAGCTTTAAATAGGAATAATTTATTTAATAAGAGTTAATTTATTTCGTTAGATGTAAATTATATTTAACTTAGGGGGGTGTTAGTGTTAGGGTTAGACTTAGCTTTAGGGGTTAATACATTTATTAGAGTAGCGGTGAGGTCCGGTCGGCAGATTAGGGGTTAATACTTGAAGTTAGGTGTCAGCGATGTTAGGGAGGGCAGATTAGGGGTTAATACTATTTATTATAGGGTTAGTGAGGCGGATTAGGGGTTAATACATTTATTATAGTAGCGGTGAGTTCCGGTCGGCAGATTAGGAGTTAATTATTGTAGGTAGCTGGCGGCGACGTTGTGGGGGGCAGATTAGGGGTTAATAAATATAATATAGGGGTCGGTGGTGTTAGGGGCAGCAGATTATGGGTTAAAAATAATATGCAGGGGTCAGCAATAGTGGGGACAGCAGATTAGGGGTTAATAAGTGTAAGGTTAGGGGTGTTTAGACTCGGGGTAGATGTTAGAGTGTTAGGTGCAGACTTAGAAACTGTTTCCCCATAGGAAACAATGGGGCTGCGTTAGGAGCTGAACGCTGCTTTTTTGCAGGTGTTAGGTTTTTTTTCAGCTCAAACGGCCCCATTGTTTCCTATGGGGAAATCGTGCACGAGCACGTTTTTGAAGCTGGCCGCGTCCGTAAGCACCGCTGGTATTGAGAGTTGCAATGGCAGTAAATATGCTATACGCTCCCTTTTTGGAGCCTAACGCAGCCCTTCTGTGAACTCTAAATACCAGCGGTATTTAAAAGGTGCGGGGGAAAAAAAGCCAGTGTTAGCTACGCGGGTCGTTACCGACAAAACTCTAAATCTAGCCGTAAGATAGCTACAATATAACTAATAGTTACATTGTAGCTATCTTAGGATTTATTTTTATTTTACAGGCAACTTTGTATTTATTTTAACTAGGTAGAATAGTTATTTAATAGTTATTAACTATTTAATAACTTCCTAGTTAAAATAAATACAAATTTACCTGTAAGATAAAACCTAACCTAAGTTACACTAACACTACACTATAATTAAATAAATTCCCTAAACTAAATACAATTAAATAAAATTATCTAAAGTACAAAAACAAACACTAAATTACAGAAAATAAAAAGCAAATTACAAGATTTTTAAACTAATTACACCTAATCTAATCCCCCTAACAAAATAAAAAAGCCCCCCAAAATAAAAAAGCCCTACCCTACACTAAATTACAAATAGCCATTAAAAGAGCCTTTTGCTGGGCATTGCCCCAAAGTAATCAGCTCTTTTACCTGTAAAAAAAAAATTACAACCCCCCCAACATTAAAGCCCACCACCCACACAACCAACCCTACCCTAAAACCCACCCAATCCCCCCTTAAAAAACCTAACACTAACCCCTTGAAGATCACCCTACCTTGAGAAGTCTTCACCCAACCGGGCCGAAGTCCTCAACAAAGCCGGCAGAAGTGGTCCTCCAGACGGGCAGAAGTCTTCATCCAGACGGCATCTTCTATCTTCATTCATCCTTTAAGTGACGTCATCCAAGATGGCGTGTCTTCAATTCCGATTGGCTGATAAAATTATATCAGCCAATCGGAATTAAGGTAGGAAAAATCCTATTGTCTGATGCAATCAGCCAATAGGATTGAAGTTCAATCCTATTGGCTGATCCAATCAGCCAATAGAATGCAAGCTCAATCCTATTGGCTGAATTCTATCAGCCAATCGGAATTGAAGGGACGCCATCTTGTATGACGTCACTTAAAGGACCCGCCATTGTTGAAGAAGACTCCGGATGAAGAGGATGCTCCGCGTCGGATGTCTTAAAGATGGAGCCGCTCCGTGCCAGATGGATGAAGATAGAAGATGCCGTCTGGATGAAGACTTCTGCCCGTCTGGAGGACCACTTCTGCCGGCTTCGTTGAGGACTTCGGCCCAGTTGGGTGAAGACTTCTCAAGGTAGGGTGATCGTCAAGGGGTTAGTATTAGGTTTTTTAAGGGGGGATTGGGTGGGTTTTAGAGTAGGGTTGGTTGTGTGGGTGGTGGGTTTTAATGTTGGGGGTTGTCATTTTTTTTACAGGTAAAAGAGCTGATTACTTTGGGGCAATGTCCCTCAAAAGGCCCTTTTAAGGGCTATTTGTAATTTAGTGTAGGATAGGGCTTTTTTATTTTGGGGGGGGTTAGATTAGTTGTAATTAGTTTTAAAATCTTGTAATTTGTTTTTTATTTTCTGTAATTTAGTGTTTGTTTTTGTACTTTAGATAATTTTATTTAATTTTATTTAATTGTATTTAGTTTAGGGAATTTATTTAATTATAGTGTACTGTTAGGTGTTAGTGTAACTTAGGTTAGGTTTTATTTTACAGGTAAATTTGTATTTATTTTAACTAGGAAGTTATTAAATAGTTAATAACTATTTAATAACTATTCTACCTAGTTAAAATAAATACAAAGTTGCCTGTAAAAT